>NC_090746.1:9223544-9293544 GCF_036898095.1 Palaemon carinicauda
ATCTTTTTTCTTTTTTGTTATAAGATTCTGGAACTGCCTCGAGAGTTTACCCAATCTTAGCCGTACAGATACGTGACTTTTTGGATTCGTGTATTTTTTTTCTACTTACTTTTTTTACTATTGAAGGACAATATAGTACTCAATGCATTTTTTTTTTTAATCACATGGATATAATTTAGAAGCTGGATTGTAATTATGCATTTTAAGGAAGTAAGCCGTTTCTAAGTATGTCAATAACAGAAATACCTTTTACTGGGAGTTTACATTTTTTCTTTCCAATAATCTATATTAATGATATCGTGGTTGTTTACGATAATAAAATTATTAGCTATTATAAACGTTTACTTCATAAAAATACATTATAACCATAAAAATCAAAATAATTTACTAAGAATACCAAAAGGAAATTTTTATTCAAAACCAAAAATGATAATAACCATTAAACGAAAATAAACAAAGTTACTTTTGGTCACTTAAATCCTTGGAAATTCCAATATCTCTTTTCAACGGGTAAATAAAATTTTTGATAAATTTGAAACCATTTTCCATCTTCAGTTGCCCATCTGAACTTTAATTTCAAAGTCACAAATTCATATGGATCTCGTTTTTCTGGAGCAACAAAATAAGGTATTTAATTATAAAATAAGGTAGTTAATTCTAATAGCCAGGCCTTCTCCATCATGAGGCTCAATACTACACAGTATTCTAGAAGTTTTATTCCAGCTGTTACCAAGTTGTGGAATGATCTTCCTAATCGGGTAGTTGAATCAGTAGAACTTCAAAAGTTCAAAGTTGGAGCAAATGTTTTTATGTTGACCAGGCTGACATGAGTCTTTTTATAGTTTATATATGATAAATCTGTTTTTGACGTTGTTAATAGTTTATATAGGACATATCTGTTTTGACGATGTTACTGTTTTTAGAATGAAATATTGTTAATTTATTCTCATCATTTATTTATTTCCTTATTTCCTTTCCTCACTGGGCTATTTTTCCATGCTGGAGCCCTTGGGCTTATAGCATCTTGTTTTTCCAACTAGGGTTGTATCTTGGCTAGTAATAATAATAATAATAATAATAATAATAATAATAATAATTCTTTTTTCTTTATCCTTTGATTCATTATCTTTTATGCCAAAAACGAAATTGAATCAATTCGTGACGTTATTGCCGTATCTGTGTATTGTAACGACAGTATTTCATTACGAATATCTTCGAATAACTAAAGTTAGACCACAAATAAGAGTGATTTCAAAATAATCTGTCTAGACTCGTCTCTCCTTTTAGTGAAGTTCTATACATCGAAGACCTTTCCTCCCAATTTAGATCATTAATAGTTGAAGGGAGAAAAAAGGAAAAAAATAAGATTAACATTTAAAGCACTTCACTTGAATACATTTTCGTGAAAAATATCATTTTCGCCAAATTCAATGACTTTTAAAATATAGATAATCCACAGTCTTGTAAATAAAAATGAAAAAAAAAAATATTTAAAGCCCTTCACTAGAATATATGTCCTTGAAAAATATTATCATTGCCCAATTCAGTGCCTTTTCAAAATATATATAATGTAATCTTGTAAATAAGTAAAAATGAAAAGAATAAGAAAATATTCATTACTTATTCACAGTTTCACATAACCTTTAATTCGAGAGATCAGAAAATAGGCAAGTGTTAAAATTTTTAGAAATGCATATATATTTTTGGAATTATTCAGTTTGCTATTTTAAGTATTTGGACACTTCTTTTGGCAATCTTAACTTACATCGTATTCTTTAGGTATCTACGTTCACCAACATATTCATACATTCATACATATATAATTAACATTCAAATGTTGGTACAAATAGATTTAATATCGAATTCGCTTTCTCAGCCTTATGAATGAAGTTCAGAAAGTATTTTTTTAAATGATAAGTGCCCCTAATCTAGACAGGTTTCAAACCTGTACTTTACAAAACTGGAAAGTACACTGGAAGCCCCCGCACGCACACCCACTCACACCCACACACATAGATATACAGTATATATATATATATATATATATATATATATATATATATATATATATATATATATATATAAATATACATATATACGTATATATATACATATATATGTGTGTATATATATATATATATATATATATATATATATATATATATATATATATATATACACAACTCAAAGAGCTATGCTAAGAATAATGAAAATAAAAATGATGGTAATAGGACTAGGAGATAGAAAACGAGCAAGATGGATAGAGCAAACTAAAAGTAAAGGATATTCTAACAACTTGTAAGAATATAATGAAAATAACAGATAATAGATGGACATTATGAATAACTGAATGGGTCCCTAGAGATTGCAAACGAACCAGGAGAATGATGAGAAGACGGTAGATTGACGAGCTAAAAAAAATTTGGGCATATAGGCTGGCATAGAAAAAACATGGAAGGGCATGTCTGAATCTTTTGTCCTGCAGTGGAACAGCAATGGCTGATATATATATATATATATATATATATATATATATATATATATATATATATATATATATACACACACATATATATGTATATATATACATATATATATATACACACACACACACACATATATATATATATATATATATACATATATATATATATGTGTGTGTGTGTGTGTGTATGCAGTATATCAGGAGGTATTATCGAAGAGTAAAACTTGAACCCTGGACAGCGTTAACACAAATACGTGACTTATGGATCCAGGCAATTAGCAACTACTCCATTAGGGTAACGTATCGCCCATATCAAATCTTACATAAACTGCACCTCTGGATATTTATGGATGGCTATTTTTATTTTACTATTTTCTAATGAACGTTATGGCCCAACCATTCCTTAATTTTATAGGTTTTTAATCACATTCTATGGCCAAAAATATCATATATTCCTTGAATGATTTGCCGCGATCTTTTTATAAAGGGTTTAAATTCCAAGTGGTCCATATTTTCCCTTACACAATCACCATCAATATACTTAATTAGGTAAATTGTTTATACATACGATGAACTTTCATTTTGTGGAGGGTGATGTTTTTCCACTTGAATGGATTTAAATTTACAATACATTGCTCTAAAACGAGTAGAAAAAAAATGCGCTAAAACGATTAGAAGTAAAACAACCATTATATGTTTACGAAAAAATATTTTAAGAGTACGTGTTTATATCGAATTCAATCTACCTTAAAAATAATTTATAATCAAATAGGATTTTAATAAAGAACTGCCAATTGACTTCACTATCAGTCTCTCCTAATTATGAAATAGATGGACAAGATATGATGCCCATTTTAATATAAGCTATTCCAAGATAAAATAAAATCAATATTGAGTTTTTGTCGCCTGGTGTTTTAAAGAAACAAATGGTCATGAGTAGTGTTGCATGAGCACACACACACAAATATATATATATATATATATATATGTGTGTGTGTGTGTGTGTGTGTGTGTGTCAACAATGGAAATTAAAACTATATGTGTATTAATATTATAGTAAAATGGTGTGGAATTTATACTTTTAAACAGAATAAAGTATGATATTTACTATCAACTGTTTTTCTACCTATTGTCTTTTCGATGGCCAAAAGAATTTGTGAAAAGTCCTGGTACTCTAAATGATGCCACAAAGATAAAAGAAACAGAAGAGGATTCACAGTCTTTTAAATATTTCATGTGGTTATTTTTCTTGTATACTTAGCATACATATATTATTATGCATTTATACACACACACTATATATATATATATATATATATATATATATATATATATATATAAAATGTGTGTGTATATATGTATATATCATATATTTGGTGTGGGGTTTACAGAGTTTTACAACTATGAAATTCTCTCTCTCTCTCTCTCTCTCTCTCTCTCTCTCTCTCTCTCTCTCTCTCTCTCTCTTATATGTCTGTGTATGTATATACACAGACATATAAGAGAGACATATCGCATTCACTCTGCTTCGGGATCAGAGACCCAAGAAGAATTAATTTTGTTAATGATAGCTCTGGTGGGGGCAAGGATTGGAACCCTAACCAAGTCGGAACTGAGGTGGTAGTAAAGGTGGTCGACTTGATCAGGGTTCGAATCCTTGCCCCACCAGAGCTATTATCAACAAAATCAATTTTCCCTTGGGTCTCTGATCCCTTAGCAGAGTGATTTCGATATTAAGTGGTGTTCATATACATTATATATTTGAGTTTTAGCCATCAAATATAAGAGATTGAATCCCTGACCTGCTTATTCTTGGCCATGACGATCAAGACCACCAGGTTGTTGAAGATACCGAAGAGTCCTATCAGGAGGAGAAAGAAAGCCGAGAGGTAATAGCCTTCCTCCGAGAGCCTGTTTGCTATAGGCAAAGTGGCCGTGGCACTAGAGTTGACTTCGACGCCAGGGCCTCCGGCATCCATGACGAATTCTAAAGTGTTCCTATGGGCGGAGGCCATGAAAGTGTCCCTCCCGTTGGAAAGGCCCAAGCTGGGATATTCGGTGAGGAAAGATGGGGTAGCAGCTGTTTCCATGATTGAGGAGGAGTTTCCGCTACTACTGGAAAGGAAACTTCTGGACGGATCCATTGTCATTCTCGAATATTCACTATTTCATTCTTAAGCCTTTCTGTCGAAATCTATATCACTAAACTTGACAGTTCTCAATGTGCGAGAGTAATAACATTTCGAACATCGGTCCTCGAAAACTCAAAGTAAAATTTTTCCTTTTTACAGAATACTTTTCAAATTGAGAAAACCGTATTTCTTGTTGGCCCATAACTCGCAAAAACGTTTTGATTAAAAGTCTTAATCAACCTATACTTTACAAATTGAGGTTTAATATTTTTTATTTTCTACTTAGTCAACTTTTAGAAGAATTTTGAAGCAATGTTCCATTCCTGAACAACTAGAATACTTTCTTTTGTGGATTGGCTTTCCCTTAACGTCAACATTATGATTCTTTGAGTTATCCCTCTCCATTAACTGAAAATACTTTTGGAACTGTCCCTACAACATTTTGAGAGAAAAAACAGTTCTGTTACGTCAATCACTATTCATAATTTGGTGAAACCATTACAAACAGTTACAGATTAGATGAAAACTTGCTTGAAAATTACAGGATAACTTACGCTAAGTTACTCCACTTAAATGCATTGTCAATATTAGACTAAAAGTTTATTCAATCAGTCGAGCAGACTTTGCAGATCCAAATTCACTATTGCAAATGAAGCCACCGGATATCGTATATGTTTTCATTTAGAGATGAAATCGTCTTCAAAAAACATAAATATAGTTTATCTTCTGTTTAGTCTTTCAGTTACTAAAAGGTATAAAAAACTAAACGAAATACTATTGCTTAAACCATGTATAGACGCATCGACAGAATTCTTTATAGATTTCCTATTTTGCGACAAAATTCGAATGAAACTTTCTTTGATTTTAAATGTCATTGTTTCTCAACTACATGAGCATTTTACTGAAGGGATTAATATATTGTTTATGGCATCACAAAACCAAATGCTTAATATCTGATATGAAATTCAATGTATAAGATTATAAACTCAGGCAAGCATTATTTTAGTATGTAGACTCCACTAAGTCAAAGAGGTGAATAATATACAAGATAAATCCATCACACGTATATCCACATTTCAAGACTGAAACACACAGACCGATAACGCATCAACTTCTTAAGTTTCCCACAACTTTCGAGTCAGCCAAGCAGTTGGCGAGCCAAGGGAAAAGTGAGAGAGGAACGAGCGAGGGGAAAGACACGACAGCAATCCTTCACCGTTCTCTTGTCGGGGGGATACTGGCTCGACCATGCTCCCTCGCCGGCATATATACCTCCCGACCAATCATGTGGCACTCGAGCACGTGACTTGGTTTACTCCCCTCGCTCAGACGGCCTTGCCTTTATCCTTGAACCTGAAAACGCGCTCAGGTTTTAGTCTGCTTTTGGGTGATTGTATTTTGGTTTGGGTCATATTTTCAACTTTCGACACTTACTTTATTTTTATTTACTTTTATATTATTAGTATGGTGTTACTAGTAACGTTTTATCTCTCTCTCTCTCTCTCTCTCTCTCTCTCTCTCTCTAAGGCTATTTTTTTATCTATAGGGCAAGTCTCGATCTCCTAAGCTAGAAGATACAGTAACCCACATCAAAAGATCGAAAATAAACCAAGGAAATGACTTCGGGAGGCGCTGTATTCAAACGTTGCTTGGCGAGGAAAACCTAAATTTAGCTCTTCATTGATCCATCCCGTGGTTTATTTGGGATTCACTGCTTTCAGGGTGGGGGGAAGGGAAAGGAGGGGTTTATTACGAGGGGAAATGATGGTGGGCCAGGTAAATTTAGAAGCCGGAAAAGGACATTGAACCGAACCACCTGCATGAGAGATTTACTTAACTTTCTTTTTCTCTCTTGATGATTTCATTGGGATGTCTTAATAAACATCGGCTACAATTCATTTGATTTACGGTTTGTCAATGCAAGAGCCCGTGTTGGCCAGGGAACCTTCCACCCGTTGAGAATAGTCTGGCCTATTATTTGCAGATTCTCCTCTGTCCTCATACAACTGACAACACTGAGATTACCAAACAATTCTTCTTCACCTAAAGGGTTGACTATTGAACTGTAATTGTTCAGTGGCCACTTTCCTCTTGGTAAGGGTTGAAAAGACTCTTTAGCTATGGTAAGCAGCTCTTCTAGGAAAAGGATACTCCAAAATCAAATCATTGTTCTCTAGTCTTGGGTATTGCCATAGCCTCTGTACCATGTCTTCCACTGTCTTGGGTTAGAGTTTTCTTGCTTGAAGGTACACTCTGACACACTATTCTATCTTAGTTCTCTTCCTCTTGTTTTGTTACAGTTTTTATCGTTTATTTAGGAAATTTTTATTTTCATGTTACTGTTATTTTATTTTTCCTTGTTTCCTTTCCACAAAGGGCTATTTTCCCTGCTAGGGCCCCTGTCCTTATAGCATCCTGCTTTTCCAGCTAGGGTTGTAACTTAACAAGTAATAATAATAATAATAATAATAATAATAATAATAATAATAATAATAAGGTAGAACAACATAATCGAAGTAATCATTTGATTAGTAAAGTGGGGATGATTGTTTAATAAAGGAGACGTATATCCCCACCATTATTATTATTATTATTATTATTATTATTATTATTATTATTATTATTATTATTATTATTATTATTATTATCATTATTATTATTATTATTATTATTATTATTATTATTATCATTATTATCAATATTATTATTTATCATCCAAGCTGCAACAATAAATGGAAAAGCAGAATGCTACTAGCCCAAAGGTTAAAACAGGAAAAGCAATCAGAAGAAAAAGTTAATTACATTTATTACTAAAAGCTATTATTCTATTAATTACTTTTATTACTGAAGGATATTTTTCTATTAATTACTTTTATTACTGAAGGCTATTTTTTTATATCACAACACTTTCCTTCAATATCATATTTCTCTCTTTTATGCATTCCTTTACCAATCTTTCTTTCTCTGCTAATTATCCGTTAGCCAACCTGCGGCCTCTCCTAGCCTTTCGAGAGCTCATATTCATGTTCATTCTTATTCATCAATGCCATAGTGATCATATATATAAACTAAACTAAACGTTAGGGTAACTATTAACCAGTTTTTGGAGTATACACCTTTGACTATATTATATAATCATTCAGGTCAAAGGGAATAAAGCCTCTTTACAAAATCAATAATAATAATAATAATAATGATGATGATGATGATGAGAATTTTGTTCATTGTTGCTATAGTTACCTTTAGTATTCTTGCTGCTATTGCTATTATATGTTTTTCTCTCTGTTACCCAGGAGGAGTCACGATTGTCTATATTGGTACTCTTTGCAAACTTTAAAAAGGACATTCATTTAACTAAAGGAAATCAATAAAACATTTTAACCAATTTCTGTTTCTATACTTTTCAATTCACATAGCATTTCTGCTGTCTCTATCCCATTCCAGGTTTCAAAACTAAATTCCTCTGTTTATTTTATTGCTAAAATATCTTTAATTGTAATAAAACATTTGCGTCTGACATTTACCAAGTATTGAAATCAATGGGTTCACCTGTTGTAATAGATAATCACAAGACCTCTCCCAACCTTACTTATTGCCTTATTCTATGTTTGGGTCCCCCTAGGTCCCTCAGTGTGAGGCACCTCGTATATCCATCCACCAGAGAGTTGCTTATGCATCTTCCGGTGTATTTTCCATCTTCTAGTCTTGGATGGTCTGGGATGAATCGTAAGTGTTTATCGAGCTTATTCTTAACCACATCTACCCTCACTCCTCATATGTTTCTTAGATGTGCTGGCAGCGCATTAAATAGTCGCTGCATTATCGATGCTGGTGCGTAGTGGATTAATGTCCCGTGTTCCTTCCTTAGTTTTCCTGGTATAGTTTTGGGCACTATTAATCTACCTCAGCTTGCTCTTTGATATTTTAGCTCCATGATGTTTTCAGTAATTCCTTCAATTTGTTTCCATGCTTGTATGATCATGTAGCGTTCTCTTCTCCTTTCTGGACTGTATAATTTAAAAAATTGTAGTCTTTCCCAGTAGTCAAGGTCCTTAAGTTCTATTCTAGCAGTAAAAGACCTTTGTACACTCTATTTGTGCAATATCCTTTTGGTAGTGTGGGTACCATATCACATTACAGAACTCGAGTGTACAACGTACATAAGTTTAGTACAGCATAATCATGTGTTCAGCTTTTCTTGTTTTAAAGTGTCTGAATAGCAATCCCATTTTTGCTTAACATTTAGCCAACAGTGTTGCTATTTGGTCGTTACATAACATATTCCTGTTTAACATTACACCAAGGTCTTTAATTGCTTCCCTGTGTGTGATCGTCTCGTTATTAGGTCCCCTGTACGCACATACCATTCTTTCTCTATTTCCATAATTTATTGATTCGAATTTATCGGAGTTAAATACCATCCTATTTATTTCCGTCCATTCATATATTTTGTTTAGATCTCTTTGTAATGAGTTCCTATCTTCATCACAAGTAATTTCTGTACTTATTCTTGTGTCATCGGCGAAACTTCTCACTACAGAGTCTTTAACATTACAGTCTATGTATGAAATCATAATAACAAACATCAGTGCAGCTAATACCATACCCTGTGGCACGCCAGATATTACATGAGCTTCATCTGATTTCTCATCATTTGCAACCACTATCTGTTTTCTGTTTTGTAGAAATTCATTTATCCATTTTCCTACCTTTCCCACAATATTATGCTTTCTCATTTTTTTCTCTAATATACTATGATCTACCTTGTCAAAGGCTTTTGCAAAACCTAGATAGACCACATCTGTGTCTTTTTCATTTATCATATTTTTATATATGTTTTCAGTGTGCTATCAGTTGGGTTTGTGTACTTTTTCCAGGCACAAAAGCGTGTAGACCTATATTAAATAAATAATTTTTAACCAAATGATTCATTATTTTCTTTATTATTACCCTTTCATGCACTTTCGTAATGTGTGATGTTAGACTAACAGGTCTATAATTGCTTGCCTCTAGTCTTGATCTACTTTTGAAAATAGGGGTTATATATACTAATTTATGTTTAACATATATCTCGCTCATATCTACACTTTGTCTTAGCAGTATTACAAGTGGCTTCGCGATAGTGTGTGCAGTTTTTTTTTAACAAAATCGCTGGAACTCCATCTGGCCCGGCCGCTGATCCATTTTTAATTTCCCTTATAGCCTGCACAATATCTGCTTCATTAATATCTATATCCGTTAGATATTCAATATTTTCTTCTTTCATTTCTGTTTCATTATTCTCATTCGCAATTATTTGCGTGAATTCACTCTTTTTCTGCTAATATGTTGCATATTTCCTTCTTTTTATTCGTTATCCGTCCTTCAATTCTTAGAGGGCCTATTTTTAATCTCCCTTTATTCATCTTTTTTGCATTGGAGTAAAGTATTTTAGGGTTTTTATTGATATTTTGAAGTGTCCTTTCTAAGTCACTTTTTTCTTTTTCTTTCGATTGAATAATATTTTTTTCTGCATTTTCTATCTTACTGTTTATTTCCATCATTTTCCATACATTTTCTCTTTTGCAAGATTTTTCTTCCACTTTCTAATTTTCTGAAATAAGATCCTTCTGTCTCTCGGTATGCATGTCTGATGTTTATTTTTTTTTTTCGGTACATATTTTTCAACAATTTTCTCCAGTATTATGTACAGTATATCCGTATTTACCTGTATATTATCACTTACGAATACTTTTTTCCAATCTCTGTTCAATTCTTCATTTATTTCTGACCATTTTATATTCTTACCATAAAAATTATATTTTCCATATCCTTCCCATCGTTTTTTGCTTTGTTTATCTATGCGTTCACTTGCTTTGGAATGGACTATTAATTCTATGACATTTTGGTCTGAAATTTCCATGTTATACACTATTATTTCTTTAAAACAATTCACCTCATTCACAAATACTATCTATGCGTTCACTTGCTTTGGAATGGACTATTAATTCTATGACATTGTGGTCTGAAATTTCCATGTTATACACTATTATATAAAACAATTCACCTCATTCACAAATACTAAATCTAGGACATTGTCCTTTCTTGTTGAAGATTTCAAACTGCCTCTTATCTTTTGCTACTATTACTCTCTTTTATTATATGTATATATACAACCACTTTCTTCTACCCGTTCTTTCCAATCCACGAAAGGAAAGTTAAAATCTCCGGTTAGGAGTATATTCCAGTCTTCAGGTTTTATAGCTGAGAGAGAGAGAGAGAGAGAGAGAGAGAGAGAGAGAGAGAGAGAGAGAGAGAGAGAGAGAGAGAGAGAGATTTATCAAGTCAAATCATGTCACTGTTAGTGATATTTTGTTGGAATCAACAAAAATACGAAAAAGATAAGAGGATCTTCATAATGATTTCAATCAACTGTCACCTTAAAGATGTTTAAAATTTTGCTTTTAGAGCCACTATATTTGACGTTTAAAAGCAAATCTATGTCAATTATGTTGACATATATCAGCATCATAATTATTGCTTACATAGAAAAATTACTGGCTGAAAAATACCTATATGTTTATGTAAGATACCTGATTTAAACTTTTGGCATCTTGAAACAGTCACTGAAAGGCCTTCCTACTAATTCATAAAAATCTAGAGTTGAGAAAACACACATAACCGTAACTAAGATCATTAATATGACTATAATGTCAATATTATGTGGTTTCCTGTGAGGACAAGGTTGAATACCAAACTTGGAACAAAAAAAAAAGTGAGCAAGTTCCAATCGAAATAGTTTCCAACTGAGGTAGTTCGATTATAGTGTTACATTATTTCTGGTTGTTTTACATATCAGAAAATAAATTTCTGAAATGCTCTAAGAGAGTTTTCTAGGTCTATGACTTGAATAGTTTTAAGGAATAAAATTTAACCATAAAAGAAACCATTTCTGGTACAACTCAGGAACATAAATGGTGGTCTACCCTTAAATCTACACTCTTTGGTGTAGATGCAACAGTTCCTCCTTTACTTAAACCAGATGGCTCAGTCACTCACTGTCCAAAGGAAAAGGCAACCCTTTGGCTGATGCTTTTGACAGTAAACAGAGCAATGAAAAACTTGAATTTCCTCATTCCTGATTTCCTGAGGCTAAACTAAGTAGTTTAGCTTTTCGATCTCGTGAAATTAAAGATCTGTTGATGGACCTTGATGCCTAAGGAGGTGTAGACCCAAATGGTATTTGTCCTTTTTTTTTTTTTTATAAACGCTGCAGATGTCTTAGCTCCAAAGTTATCTGTTATTTTGCGCAAGTTAGCAAGAAAAGGAGCTTTTAGCACTTGTTGGAGAATTGGTAATGTTACTCCTCTATGTAAATGTGTTTGTGGTAGCTCAAGTTCAACTGATTACCGCCCAATTTCCATAACTCCCATATCTAAAGTTTTTGAACGTCTTCTGGCAAAACGTCTTAATAAGTTTGCTGAAGGTAATCATCTATTCCCTAGTTTGCAATTTGGTTTCCGTAAAAGCCTTGGAGCATGTGATGCCCTTCTTATAATCTCCAATGCTGTACAGAAATCCCTTGATTGTGGTCGGGAAGTTCGTATAATTGGCCTTGATTTTAGTGCTGCCTGTCTTCTTCTTCTTCTTCTTCTTCTTCTTCTTCTTCTTCTTCTTCTTCTTCTTCTTCTTCTTCTTCTTCTTCTTCTTCTTCTTCTTCTTTGTCTGCATCTTTTCCCACTTTCATGTGGGGTCGATGTTTCTGACCAGCTTTCTCCATATACTGATATTAATGCTGCCTTTGACCGTGTTAATCATGAGGCCCTTGTTTTCAAACTCAAACAGTTGGGAGTGGGCGGGTCATTTCTTAGCATTATTATCGATTTTTTAAGTAATAGATTTCAAAGGGTTGTTGTTGATGGGCATCATATTGAGTATAGGAGTGTGATATCTGGTGTTCCACAGAGTAGTGTTCTTGGCCCATTACTTTTCATACTATATACACATGACATGTGGTTTGGCCTAGAAAACAAGCTTGTTACATATGCAGATGATGCTACTCTTTGCATCAATTCCATCCCCTGAATGTATATCTTGGGTTGCTGAATCCCTTAATAGAGATCTAGCTAAAATTAGTGCCTAGTGCAAATTATGTGGTATGAAGTTGAATCCTAACAAAACTCAAAGTATGATTGCAAATAGGCCAAGGACAGTGGCTCTTCAACATCCAGATCTCAGTATTGATAATGTTTCTTTAACTTTGTATAACTTAAAATTTTAGGTGTGATTTTCGACACCAAATTTACTTTTGAGAAACACATGAGGTCTGTGTCTTCTTCAATTGCACAAATAATTGGCTTATTGAAAAAGTCTTTCAAGATTTTCGGTGATCAATTTATTCTGAAGAAGTGTTTTAATTCTTTCATTCTACCTTGTTTTGGGTACTGTTCTCCTGTCTGGTCTTCGGCTGCTGATTCTTATCTTAATTTGTTGGACAGGAACTTACGGTCTATTAAATTTCTTATTCCTGATCTAGATATTAATTTTTGGCACCGTCGTTCAATTAGTTCAGTATGCATGTTGCATAATAATTTCATAACTCTGACCATCCTTTACATTCAGATCTCCCTGGACAATTCCATCCTGTTCGTAATACTAGTCAAGCAATTAATTCTAATAGCCAGGCCTTCTACATCATGAGGCTCAATACTACACAGTATTCTAGCAGTTTTATTCCAGCTGTGACCAAGTTGTGGAATGATCTTCCTTGTCGGGAAGTTGAATCAGAACTTCAAAAGTTCAAAGTACAGCAAATGTTTTTATGTTCAACAGGCTTACATAAGTCTTTTTTATAGTTTATATATGACATATCTGTTTTTACGTTCTTACTGATTTTAGAATGATATATTGTTAATTTATTATCATCATTTATTTATTTCCTTGTTTCCTTTCCTCACTGGGATATTTTTTCCTGTTGGAGCCCTTGGGCTTATAGCATCTTGGTTTTCCAACTAGGGTTGTAGCTTGGGTAATAATAATAATAATAATAATAATAATAATAATAATAATCAGACTCGGGGTGGTGTTAGTTATATAAAAATAATCAAAATGTTACATATCTAAGGATAAGAAACACGTTTTAGAAGATATCGCTAAGTGCAATAAAGCAGGTTTTACTCTATATATTTTATATAACCAGAATCTTTACATCTCGATCTACACTCACCTGTGCTGTCTGGAGAATTCTCAATAGTATGGTATTTGATGAAAAAAAAAAAAAAACTACAAAGCATACTTAGGTACTGCTTTCGGACAAGAACACTGGTATATTATATAATTGGTTTCGATCAACTGATTAATACACTTCCACCGCATCAGTAGTGTGTAGTAAATCTGGAAAAATATCAATAGTGCTGTGTTCGATCACAGAAATACAAAAGACACTTAGGTGCGACTTTTAGACAAGAGTATTGGTCTATATTATACAATTGGTTTCGATCAACAGATTACTACATTCCCAAGGTAACAGCAGAGTGTACTAAATGTGAAGAAATATCAATAGTGCTGTGTTCGATCAAGGAAATACAAACACACCTAAGTGCTGCTTTTAGACAAGAGCACTTGTCTATATTATACTATTGGTTTCGATCAACAGATTAATACACTTCCAAGGTAACAGCAGAGTGTACTAAATGTGAAGAAATATCAATAGTGCTGTGTTCGATCAAGGAAATACAAACACACTTAAGTGCTGCTTTTAGACAAGGGCACTTGTCTATATTATACAATTGGTTTCGATCAACAGATTAATACACTTAATTGATGTTAACAGCAGGTTATGTAAAAACATTAGTTTCAGACAAAACATCAAAACACTTCGAAAAATTTCCCCCAATAAATAATACTATCAATAAATATAGTAACCATTAGAATTTACACTAAAAAAAATGATACTAGACTTGAACATTTACAACAATAGGCCGAGTGATAAAAACATCAATTATAGAGACTTAACACTAGGAGAACAATTCTCATAAATAATTATCAAGATCAGAGGTATCAACATTTCAGGAATTGTACTGTAGCTTTGCTTATCTTCCCATTGACGTTGGCTGACCTAGAGGTGTGTCTACCCTGGAAGTAAACCTAAATGTGCGTCATTTTGCTTTGATTAAGGTTATATAATAGTGTCACATGATATTCACAAAACCCAGTCCCAAAATGCTGCTCGTTAAGGATTTTTTGCATTAGAATTTTACGTTTTTTTATATTATAGAAGGTAACTAAAATTATTCCTATTCACTTGATAAAAACCTTTTCTCAAAGGAACCCATATTTACTAATATAAAAAATAATTTTGTAATCGAGATTTATTTCAAATAACGGCACTTTCACTCTGAAGTTCACGTTATACTTGCAGAACATTCGAAACTTCGCATAATACTTCTAGAACATTCTAAACTTCACGTAATACAAATTCTAGAACATTCTAAACTTCATGTAATACTTTTAGGACATTCTAAAGTTCACGTAATAATTCTAGTCCATTCTAAACTTCACGTAATACTTGCAAAACATTCCAAACTTCGCGTAATACTTCTAGTCCATTCTAAACTTCACGTAATACTTCTATGACATTCTAAACTTCACGTAATACTAATTCTAGAACATTCTAAACTTCATTTAATACTTCTAGGACATATCAAACTTCACGTAATACTTCTAGAACATTATAAACTTCATGTAATACTTTTACAACATTCTAAACTTCACGTAATACTTATAGGACATTCTAAACTTCACAAAATACTTCTTAGACATTCTAAACTTCCCATAATACTTATAGAACATTCTCAACTTCACATAATACTTCTAGGACATTCTAAACTTCATGTAATACTTCTAGAACATTCTAAACTTCACACAACACTTATAGAACCTTCTAAACTTCACGTAATACTTCTAAGACATTCTAAACTTCCCGTAATACTTCTAGGACAACCTAAACTCCGCATAATACTTCTAGAACATTCTAAACCTCCCGTAATACTTCTATAACATTCTAAACTTCCCGTAATACTTCTATAACATTCTAAACTTCACGCAATACTACTAGAACATTGTAAACTCCGCATAATACTTCTAGAACATTTTAAACTTCACATGATACTTCTAGGACAATCTAAACTCCACGTAATGCTTCTAGAGCATTCTAAACTTCACGTAATACTTCTAGGACAATCTAAACTCCGCATAATACTTCTATAACATTCTAAACTTCCCGTAATACTTCTATAACATTCTAAACTTCACGCAATACTACTAGAACATTGTAAACTCCGCATAATACTTCTAGAACATTTTAAACTTCACATGATACTTCTAGGACAATCTAAACTCCACGTAATGCTTCTAGAGCATTCTAAACTTCACGTAATACTTCTAGGACAATCTAAACTCCGCATAATACTTCTAGAACATTCTAAACTTCCCGTAATACTTTCAGAACAATCTAAACTCCGCATAATACTTCTAGATCATTCTAAACTTCCCATAATACTTCTATGACATTCTAAACTTCACGCAATACTACTAGAACATTGTAAACTCCGCATAATACTTCTAGAACATTTTAAACTTCACGTAATACTTCTAGGACAATCTAAACTCCGCATAATACTTCTAGAACATTCTAAACTTCCCGTAATACTTTCAGAACAATCTAAACTCCGCATAATACTTCTAGATCATTCTAAACTTCCCATAATACTTCTATGACATTCTAAACTTCACGCAATACTACTAGAACATTGTAAACTCCGCATAATCCTTCTAGAACATTCTAAACTTCCCGTAATACTTTCAGAACAATCTAAACTCCGCATAATACTTCTAGATCATTCTAAACTTCCCATAATAATTTTATGACATTCTAAACTTCACGCAATACTACTAGAACATTGTAAACTCCGCATAATACTTCTAGAACATTCTAAACTTCACGCAATACTACTAGAACATTGTAAACTCCGCATAATACTTCTAGAACATTCTAAACTTCACGTAATACTTCTATGACATTCTAAACTTCACGCAATACCACTAGAACATTGTGAACTCCGCATAATACTTCTAGAACATTCTAAACTTCACGTAATACTTCTAGGACAATCTAAACTCCACCTAATCCTTCTAGAATATTCTAAATTTCACGTAATACTTCTAGGACAATCTGAACTCCACGTAATGCTTCTAGTAATATTTTTAGGACAATCTGAACTCCACGTAATGCTTCTAGAACATTCCAAACTTCACGTAATACTTTTAGGACAATCTGAACTCCACGTAATGCTTCTAGAACATTTTAAACTTCACGTAATACTTTTAGGACAATCTGAACTCCACGTAATGCTTCTAGAACATTCTAGACTTCACGTTATACTTCTAGGACAATCTAAACTCCGCATAATACTTCTAGAACATTCTAAACTTCATGTAATACTTCTTGAACATTCTAAACTCCACGTAATGCTTCTAGAACATTCTGAACTTCACGTAATACTTTCAGGACAATCTAAATTCCACGTAATGCTTCTAAAACATTCTGAACTTCACGTAATATTTCTAGGACAATCTAAACTCCACGTAATGCTTCTAGAACATTCCAATCTACGCGTAGCATGTTTTTTTCCTACCTCACCATATATTTCTACGACATCACAATAAAGACACTTATATTTATATGACAGAGCGATTACACAAAGAAAAGTTTATAATAATAATGATAAATATGAATACTACTACTACTCGTATCCCTTATGATCCTCCCTTTGAGATATATTTCTAACAAAGTGCTTATGGAAGACATAATTAGAAAAGATCTCTTTTGAGAAAATTAAAGTCGGTAAGACAGTAATTTATTAAATTTTCCTCATTTTTTTTTCTTTTTTGTTCTTTCAAAATTCATCCTTTAATATTATTCTGCTTCACACATATTTCTTTGAACTGTAAAGATCTACAACAATAGACTTAGGAAAGATCTGAAAAATTCCCCTATATTAATTATGCTCAAGAATATTTGAGTTGAAAGAATATGACTGGGTTAGAGGTATTTGAAATATGAAAATTGAGATATTTTAGAGACTTAGACGATATGAACAAATAAATTAAGCAGATGGTAGTTAAAAGGATGTTAAAATGTTCACCTAGCTTCTAGTTTTAACGAAAAAAAGGCAAATCACGGTCATGGAAGATGTGTTGCTTAAAATCGTGACAAAAAACTGGCATAACATTACATATTTTTTGCACCAAACTCAAATTTAGGAGAAAATCTCGTGAGCCTTAATTGGCAAGTTTTACTCAAAATTTGTATTATGATTACCACTATCAACGCTCCAATTAATTAAATATAATTGTAAGGTTAGTAGTATAAAATGATGAACATAAAATGAATAAATAAATATCTTTTGTTCATTTTAAAGAGTTGCATAGATTTTTATCCGACGGGAAAATGTCGCATTAAATACCTAAAACGCGGAATAGGACGAAAACATAGAGAATGGTAGGCTGAGAGAGAGAGAGAGAGAGAGAGAGAGAGAGAGAGAGAGAGAGAGAGAGAGAGACTAGCCTAGTTACAGAAACAAAAGTAGAGAACAAAATAGCTGAGTAATTGAATTCCTCCCGACTTGAGTGAAATACTTCTAAGCGCCTCTTTGATGTGTTCTCTGGGATTTACGAGAATAAACACACTATAAATCTATAAGAGGAATAGGAAAAGCTCCTTAAAACTAAGGACTAATTTCCTCTTTAATCACCTGTATTTCGGTAATCATTTGCCTTCCTTTATTTCCCTTTTCCTTTCACCACTTGCTTTATTCTTCACATTATACTGACGGTCGTTTCGGGAACCTTCGTGGATAATTTCTTCATACCATTATCTCTTCTATCATTGAAAGATAATTAATGCTTTCATTTTACATTTTGAATGGAAAATGAAAGCTACTGAGTAACTTGAAAAGGATTATCTCTACATATGTTTAGTAATAATAATAATAATAATAATAATAATAATAATAATAATAATAATAATAATAATGATAATAATAATAAAAATAATAATAATAATAATTAAAGAAGAATGAAATAAACATAAGGATGGATTTTGAAGAACTCTTGGTACATTTAATACAATCAGAATAATGAGCAGTTCATGAATATATAATAACCTAAAAATAATATATATATATATATATATATATATATATATATATATATGTATATATATATATATATATATATATATATATATATATATATGTATATATATATATATATATATATATATACATATATATATATATATATATATATATATATATATATATATATGTATATATATATATATATATATATATATATATATAAATAGATAGATAGATAGATAGATACATAGATAGATATATATTCAGCCGTTACTAATCCATTGCAGAACAAAGGCCTCAGACACTTATGTCTGTTTGTGGTCATTCTTTGCCAGTTCACGCCCGCAAACCTCCTTAGTTCGTCGATCCATCGTCTTCTCTTCCTTCCATCGGCTTCTTTTACAATCTCTAGGGATCCATTCTGTTATTTTTAATGTTCATCTATTGTGTCATTCTCATTATATGCCCTGTCCATGTTCATTTCTTTTTGTTATTAGATTAGCCTGTACTTTAGTATGCTTTCATACCATGTTGCTCTTTTTCTGTCTCTTAGAGTTATTCCGATCACTATTCCTTCCATAGCTCTTCGAGTTGTAACTATCATATCTTTAGTAAGTCTTCAAGTTTCTAGTGTATAAGTTAATACTGGTAGGACCATCTCATTAAATAATTTTCTTTTAAGAGAAAGTGGCTTCTTATATTTCATATTCTCATTTTTTTAACCAAATGCTCTGCATCCTATACTTATCCTTCTCTTAATTTTGGTCTCGTGTCCTGGGAAAACACTTGCTGTCTGTCCTTAATACGTATATTCATTAAAAATCACCAGAAGCTCGTCCATAACTCTTATTTGTTGTCTCTCTATATTTTCACTGAACATTATCTTAGTTTGACTGATATTCATTTTCAGTCCTTAATTTCTGCTTTCTCTATTCAAATATTCTATCATCCTTTTTAATTCCTCCCATAATTCACTAAACACAACTATTTCATCTACAAATTTTCATTTCTTAAAGCATTCCCTATTAATATTAACTCCTACATTATCCCAATCTAAATTCTTAAAATCTTCTTTTATGCATGCTGTGAATAATTAAGGAGAGATGGGGTCTGCCTGTGTAACTCGCTATCTTTATGTAGTTTTAGGATTACTGCACTTACTGTATAGATAATTTCAAGTGTTCTAAAATAAGCTTCTTCTATTCCTTGTTTTTGAAGAGCGTTCATTACTGCTGAGGTTTTGACAGAATCAAATGCTTTCTAATAGTGGTTTGTCATATTTTGTTGATTTTTCCATTAGTTGGATAATTACATGGATATGGTCAGTTGTTGAATACCCACTTCTAAAGCCTGCCTGCTTTCTCTTGGTTGATTAAAGTCTAGCTGTCTTTCTATTCGGTCTGGTATGATCTTTGTAAATATTGTATATATTACTAGGAGTGAACTTATTGGGCGGTAATTTTTCAAGTCTTCTGTGTCTCCTTTTTGTGAATTAGTATAAAGTTTTTCCAAGCTGTAGGTTTAGAGCATTCTTGCAGACATTTGGTGTATAATTCAGTGAGTTTTACTACTATGAAATCTTCTCCATTTATTGTTAAATCAATTGTTAGGCCATCATCTCTTGCTGCTTTGCCTCTTTTCAAGCCTTTTAATGCTTTCTTTACTTTTCCTACTGTTACCTTTGGTATCGGATCAGGTGTTTCATTATTTCTATTGGCAAACTTATTTCTTATATCATTATTGTGTAGTATTGTATAGAATTCTTCTGCAATTTTTATCACGTCATATCCTTTGTTGATAACAATTCCATTTTCATCGTTTAAAGAAAATATCTGTCTTCTTTTCATTAACTTGATGATTGTCCTTTTTTAATGGATCCTCAGTTCTCATCTAATATTGTTTACGAATCTTTTGGGTTTTTAGTTTTTCTATTTATATTGCCAAGATCTCTGCATTTTTAAACATTTTACTTTTTCATTTTTAATTAGTTTTAATTTCTATTGAATATATCACAATAATCCTAACCTTTGTAGACCCTCATATATAAAAGGAATAGTATACTGATTTTACCCAAAAATCACTTGATAAAGACAGTTTTGTCAAAACAGTGCTGTCGTGAATAAATGAAGAGAAGGAATAATCATCGTTTCTTCAACCAAAGGCTTACGCTTGAAAACTTGCAGAAGCTGAAAAATTAT
The DNA here is from genome assembly GCF_036898095.1 of Palaemon carinicauda. Lineage (NCBI taxonomy): Eukaryota > Metazoa > Arthropoda > Malacostraca > Decapoda > Palaemonidae > Palaemon > Palaemon carinicauda. The sequence goes on from NC_090746.1 coordinate 9,244,540, forward strand.
GAGTATCCTGTAGGAAACACATTAATGCCAGTAAAGCAATAGCATTAATGTAAATTATAAATATATGTATATATATATATATATATATATATATATATATATATATATATATATATATATATATATATATATATATATATATATATATATGAGACGACTATTCGAGACAGAATTACATTATATGAGTTGCCTGTAAAAGCCTTCTCATTAATGCAATCGTGATTAATTTTCCCTGCACTGATAAATCCTTTGGGAGATCATAAATTGTTAATATATGGTGTTATAACTGAATTATGATGATTTATAAAAGGATGTATGGCATCCTTGGGAATTATAATACAATATGTGATATGAAACAATTTCTCACTGGCGCAATTTAGAAATACTTTCCATCCAAATTTGAACGTAACAAGGGTTTTTATGCAACGCAAAGTTAGTACTGTTGATATTCAAGTATATCTGCATCTCGTATCCTCATCTTGTTTTATAATAGTACATTCTCTCAATTTCCCCAATTTGAGGTAAGCTGAGAAATCACATCATCATTACTAATCCCTCTGGTCTCCAGATCTCCAATCGTGGCACTTGATGTAGCCTGAGATTCAGCCTCGGGACATTCGCAAATTTAATGACTAAGCAGCAGTCATTCATGGAGTGATTTAAAAAGGTCAGTTAGAATACATTTATTAATAAGTGAATAGAACCACTCGATGCCTTGATCCGAATATTTCAATACTTTTATGATATTGAAATCACACTAATGGTTTTGATATATGATCTGTCAGTATTCAATTAGTGACTCATTGAATACGAATGAGGTTTAGCAGAATTAATTTGCATATATGTAACGTTCAAGTTGTAAGATTATTAATCAATTCAACAACCTTCTTTTCGATATCTTGAAACATTCCCATAACGAAGGTATGACCGTCTCCTTCAAACGATCAGATAACAGGATCCGGATGTGCGAACATTTATTATACCATGTAAAAACCACATTTAGATTTTCTTTATAAAATATTGGCCCCATAGTCTGATACAAATGATAATAGGGACACTCAGCGCCAAGGGGTAATTTAATGGGAAAACACTACTGTTCCATGGTAAATTAAGAAAAAACTGGTTGGACAGCATGGGGGAATAAAGGAACCTGAGACAGAAGTAGATGATTACGAAATGGGTGTGAATAGAGGCGGAAGGGACTCTGCAAAGACCATTAAGTAGTACTTGTTGATGTTATGGTTTCAGATTGTCTGGCCCTTACGGTCAGGCACGGACTCTTGCACACTGGCAGCCCGTAGAGGTAGTACTTGCTGTGCACAGCATGAGGAGCACTGAGCATTACCACACCAGAGGTTTCTTTAAGGTCTTTGTAGAAATTTTGGGATCATTGCAATTATGAACATTATTCGTTTCGTTTCACCAACCCTTCTAGTGATATTAACAATCAATCATCTTTGCTACTTAAATAAATGGTCAAACTGTATCCATGAGTCCAATACATTAGCCATATATATCTAATTTGAAATTGCATCATCAATCCTGGAATTAGCAACTACTGTTTGGCAAAATTACAGTAAATTTATGGATATAAGTTTTAATAAAAAAAGAGATGAGTACATTAACTCCCTTTTTTAATTATACTGCCTAATTGTTTCACATACCTCCATACTTCTTTAAAATAGAATTATTAATTCAAGCATTGCTTTCGTTTTGCTCTTCCATATTTATGAAGGCGATGTCTTAAATTTTCGAAATTTATCATCATAAAGTTTAGCAGTTTTTCAAGAGAAGGCTCGCTTCACATGAGCGGATTTATGTTTTCCGTACGGAAATATTTGTGCTCGTTAGGGTGTCAAAACCACGTCTTCACATGGGCGGTTATTTTCCACGCGGTTCGTCTGCTTCCATGAAGAGAATATTCAGTCTGTCGAGTGGTTATTCGAGATGGAGAGCACAAAGCAGAAAGTGGTGTTTGTATATATAATGAACCTGCTGCTAAAATAAAAGTGACCATGTAAAATCTGGGTCCATCCAATATACATTTATAATAATTATCAATATTACAGTAGTAATAATATTAATAATAATCAATAACATAATGATATTAATAATAATAATAATAATAATAATATCAATGAGAAAAAAACAATTATAAAAACACTTTGAGAGTGCAGACCTCCGACAAGGCCGCTTATTTCTCGAAACCAACTTGCCTATCCCAGAATCAATTTAGACCGTAGGCGCATTTGAAGTCAATGTGACAACCATGTGCGTACTTGAGGTTAAAGTTAGGGTTAATTCGGTCGACCTTTTGCTTGACCTTTGACCTAAGACTTTCAAAATTGAATCACTTACACGTCTCAACATAATATTTAATCCCTGAAAGTTTCACTACTTTACGAGTAAAATTGTAGCCAGGAAGTTCACAAACAGACAAACGGGGGGCAAAGCATAACCTCCTCCCAACTTCGTTGGCGGAGGTAATAATAATAATAATAATAATAATAATAATAATAATAATAATATGACAATTCATATCAATTATTGGAAAAAAAAAAAAAGAGTAGAAGAGGAATACCTACCCTCTGCAACAGCTGTTTCACGACACCTGCATGGGGAAAAACCTCCAATCTGAAGGGCTACGTGAACTTTTGAAGTATTCTAAACCATCCTGCACCACGCAGATTAGGAGTGCGCGTGCTTAAAAGGGCACGCAGATTAGGAGTGCACGCGGATTAGGATTGCACATGGATTAGGAGTGCACACGGATTAGGCGTGCAAGAGATTAGGAGTGCACACGATTAGGAGTGCACGCGATTAGTAACTCACTACCACTCGGAAATTCTTCCAAGCGGGCGAATTTCCGAGCGGTCATTGTGTGAAGGGTCTCATTGATCTTCATTGATTTCTAATACGCGTGAATGAAACCACGTGGATTTAATCTGCTTGCGTAAAGCGTGCCTAACTGTTCGTAAAAATTTAAGATTTTATATTTGTTCTTATTCGGGTGTACTGATAGATTAAACTGTACTGTATATAAAAAAAAATCACCAAATCAATGTAACAAAGTTAAGAAATCTGTATTCACTTCTATGTTTTTATGAGCATTCCGAATTTACAGCCTTAATGAGATAAGTACTATAGGGAAGAAATTGAAGAACCTTGAAATTGTATTACACGATGTACTAAAAACAGCAAAAAAGCATCGCTCCAAGTGATATCGAATCCAAGACCAATACATATCAAAAACCTAAATTTCCGAGGCTACGTGTAAGACTCACGTATTTGTCCGCTTTAAACAAGTGATGACGTTCTAAAGAACCAACGTTGCATTTTGTATTTCAAAATTGATCTTAAATTTTTTCATCTTAAAGAATCTTAAAGTGTTCCTTTATCATTTCTTTTAAAATTCATTTTGGAGTATACTTAGTACACGTATTCCTTAACAATCTCAAAGGAGCGTCCATAACCCTTATTTAATATCTCTGAATTTTCAATGAACATTATATTAGTTTTACTTATATTCATTTTCAGTCCTACATTTATAATGTCTCCATTCAAATCTTCTGTTATCTTTAGTAATTCCTCACACATTCACTAAATATAACGATCTCGTCTGCAAATCTCAAGTTTTAAAAGAAGTAATCACCATTATTGATGATATATATATATATATATATATATATATATATATATATGTATATGTATATATATATATATATATATATATATATATATACATATATACATATATATATATATATATATATATATGTGTGTATATATATATATTTATATATATATATATACATATATATATATATATATATATATATATATATATATATATACATATACATATATGTATATATGATAAATTTTGCACATTTTTACGTGTTTTTCATATTCAAATAAGCCATATATATTTTTGATATATTAATGTCTGGATTCTCTTAACGACCTCGGGATCAGAGCCCCAGGCGAAATCACACAAAGACAAGAGCTTGGCTCCGGCCGGGAATCGAACCCTGGTCGGCAAGCTTATATAGACAGTGACTAACCCATTCGGCCACGTGTTCGTGGCCGAATGGGTTAGTCACTGTCTATATAAGCTTGCCGACCAGGGTTCGATTCCCGGCCGGAGCCAAGCTCTTGTCTTTGTGTGATTTCGCCTGGGGCTCTGATCCCGAGGTCGTTAAGAGAATCCAGACATTAATATATCAAAAATATATATGGCTTATTTGAATATATGTATATATATATATATATTGAGATACTACCGTTAGAGAATTATGGGGATCTTTTAACTGGCCAGAGAGTACTACTTTGGATCTTTCTCTCTGGTTACGGTTCATTTTCCCTTTGCCTACACACACACCGAATAGTCTGGCCTATTCTTAACATATTCTGCTCTGTCCTCATCCACCTGATAACACTGAGATGACAACCAATTCTTTTTCTCTCAAGGGGTTAACTACGGCATTGTAATTGTTCAGTGGGTACTTTCCTCTTGGTAAGGGTAGAAGAGACTCTTTAGCTATGGTAAGCAGCTCTTCTAGGAGGACACTCCAAAATTAAACCATTGCTCTCTATTCTTGGGTAGTGCCATAGCATCTGTACCATGGTCTTCCTCTGTCTTAGGTTAGAGTTCTCTTGCTTGAGGGTACACTCGGGCACACTATTCTATCCTATTTCTCTTACTCTTGTTTTTGTTAAAGTTTGCATAGTTTATATAGGAGATATTTATTCTAATGTTGTTACTCTTCTTAGGATATTCTATTTTTCCTTGTTTCCTTTCCTCACTGGGCTATTTCCCCTGCCAGAGCCCTTGGGCTTATAGCATTCTGCTTTTCCTACTAGGGTTGTAGCTTAGCAAATAGTAATAATAATAATAATAATAATAATAATAATAATAATAATATTTACATACATATATTGTATATATATATACAGATATATACTGCATATTTATCTATCTATCTATCTATCTATCTATCTATATATATATAGATAGATAGATAATATATATATATATATATATATATATATATATATATATATATAAAATGAAAATCAACACTATATCATGTTCAAAAGAAATAGATTTCTTCCTCACTTTTTTCACGTACATTCGTCTGACAAGAGAGTTTACGTCAATTAAAGGTTTTGTTTACTATACAGTTTCTCTAATTTACATCCTACTTTTGAGTAATGCAAGCAAGAATTTGCTTAAGAATTATTTACAGTTAGCATTGAAAAAAAAATGTAACGTTTTAGGTTGTTAACTGTTAATATTCATCATGAAGAACTAATATTCTCGTATCAAAAGCTAAAATAAATTTATGAACACGACAATTATTTGATTACACGACCTACTCTATTTTATACGAAACTTACTTTAGTCATATATACTGATATGGTTAGAAATGGTCTTTTTGCTTTACGAAACAAAGAATAACTGCTTAAATTATTATGTTTCAGAAAAGCGATATTAATCAGACTAATCCCGTTTGAACCTCAACCATTTGCCTCACAATAAAACTAATGAACGAATTGAATCTGTTCCCTACTCAGGACTTTCGTCAAAGATTGGCAATAGCTTTCACGAATGTCATCGTAATTTACAGGGTGATTCAGAGCAATACTATGCAAGTTACTCTGGAAAAACACTACTTTCATACTAAAGAGCCATTGTATATGTTTATCTGAAGTGCATTATTGGTACAAAATTAGCATTTTTCTTCCTGCCAATTATCCTTCGAATAGAAAAAAAAAAAAATTGGTAATATGAGGTGGGGACGTAGATATGAGACACACACACCTGAACTCATGATAATGTATACTTATAGTCGAGGGAATAGAATTTATTCTAGTTAAAAAAAATTCAACGAATATATGATTTACAAAATACATTAAATACTGTTCAATAGAAATGTAGAGAGACACCAAATAAGAGTTATGGACGAACCTCTAGAGATTGTTAAGTATACATACGCCTACTTAGGACAGACAGTAAGTATTTCCTAAGGAAATTGAAAGAATGATAAGCATAGGATGGACAGCTGATACCTTCTCAGGGAGGGGCTTGGACGCCCTCAGCAGTAATGCGGTGCCTCAAGAATGATACTTCGTTGGCAACAAAGCTACTTATGTCATACCGGACTAAAAGGACGTTATATTGTATAGTTGTCCTATTCGTATGTTTTCTTTAATTTCAAAACATTTTCCTGATACGTTTAATTTTATTCCTTTCTTAATGCATGAATACTCGTGACTTGCAATTAAACATTTGGATCAAAATTTCTTGAACTCGAAGTGAGCTGATAAGGTTATTCTTTAGAATAATTAATGTCTTAAGGAGATATCTCACCATTGAAAATAATGTAATGTGTGAGTTTGCATAAGGGCAGCCCTAAATTAGGTTGAGGGAGGTCATTTCTAGCACGAAATAGTGTTAATTTGCATTTTTAAGAAGAGGGGGGGGGGGGGACGTACAAACACCATCTGGTTCATAAAATAGCAACCAAATCCATTTAAATGATATAATATATCGAGTGCTTTGAATATCAACGAAAAATATTTGCTTTTTGCGTTTGTCGATTATCTATCATACTTTGAAATATTTTGCATCATCACTTGCCAAAAAGAAAAAAAGTATAAATTACTATATATATATATATATATATATATATATATATATATATATATATATATATATATATATATTTACTGTATATATATATATATATATATATATATATATATATACAGTGTGTGTTTATGCATATATATACATCATCAATGTGTAAGCTCACACACATATAAACAGTACACACACATATATATGTGTATTATATGTGTACATATATATATATATATATATATATATATATATATATATATATATATATATATAAATATATATATATATATGTACACATATAATACACATATATATAATGTATGTATATATGTATATATAAAAATATATATATATATAAAATATATATATATATATATATACATACATTATATATATATCTATATATATATATATATATATATATATATATATATATATATATATATATATATATTAATTAGTGAACCACGAAGACCCCCATCCCTCCTAAAGTATTCACAGCAAGCCTAAAAGAAGTTCTTGAGAATTTAAATTGGGGAATACCTTGACAACTTAAGATTTGCAGGTGACATGTTATTTCGAGAATCATGAGAGGAATTGCAAAAGTGGATAAACATTTGCATTGAGAAAGCACTGAAAGTATTGAAAATGAATAAGTGTAAAACTAATAAGGGTTATGGACGAAGCTCTAGAGACTGTTAATCAATTTACGTACTTAAGACAGACAGACAAGTGTTTCACCAGGAAATTGAAGGAAGGTAAACAACTTATATTATGAAATGTAAAATATCTCTTTCTCTAAAAAGGAAAGTATTTAATCAGATGGTCCTACAAGTATTCAATTATGCATCAGAAACTTGATCCCTTACTAAAGCCTTAGAACATAAGCTAGTAACAACGCAAAGAGTTATGGAATAAATAATGATGAGAATAACACTAAGAGACAGAAAAAGAGCAACATGGATACGAGAGCAAACTAAAGTACAGAAAATTCTAACATGTAAGAAAAAGAAAGGGACATTGACAGGACATATAATGAGAATGATAGGTAATGACATTAAGATTAAAAGAATGGATGTCTAGCGATTACAAAAGAAGCAGGGGAAGGAAGGGAAGACTGTGGATTGACAAGCTAAGAAAGTTTGCTGGTGTGGAGTGGCACAGAAAGAACATCAACATATACGAGTGGAAGGACATGTCTGAGACCTTTGTTCTGCGGTATACAAACAACGGTTGATGATATATATATATATATTTATATATATATATATATATATACATACATTATATATATATCTATATATATATATATATATATATATATATATATATATATATATATATTAATTAGTGAACCACGAAGACCCCCATCCCTCCTAAAGTATTCACAGCAAGCCTAAAAGAAGTTCTTGAGAATTTAAATTGGGGAATACCTTGACAACTTAAGATTTGCAGGTGACATGTTATTTCGAGAATCATGAGAGGAATTGCAAAAGTGGATAAACATTTGCATTGAGAAAGCACTGAAAGTATTGAAAATGAATAAGTGTAAAACTAATAAGGGTTATGGACGAAGCTCTAGAGACTGTTAATCAATTTACGTACTTAAGACAGACAGACAAGTGTTTCACCAGGAAATTGAAGGAAGGTAAACAACTTATATTATGAAATGTAAAATATCTCTTTCTCTAAAAAGGAAAGTATTTAATCAGATGGTCCTACAAGTATTCAATTATGCATCAGAAACTTGATCCCTTACTAAAGCCTTAGAACATAAGCTAGTAACAACGCAAAGAGTTATGGAATAAATAATGATGAGAATAACACTAAGAGACAGAAAAAGAGCAACATGGATACGAGAGCAAACTAAAGTACAGAAAATTCTAACATGTAAGAAAAAGAAAGGGACATTGACAGGACATATAATGAGAATGATAGGTAATGACATTAAGATTAAAAGAATGGATGTCTAGCGATTACAAAAGAAGCAGGGGAAGGAAGGGAAGACTGTGGATTGACAAGCTAAGAAAGTTTGCTGGTGTGGAGTGGCACAGAAAGAACATCAACATATACGAGTGGAAGGACATGTCTGAGACCTTTGTTCTGCGGTATACAAACAACGGTTGATGATATATATATATATATTTATATATATATATATATATATATATATATATATATATATATATATATATATATATATATATGTGTGTGTGTGTGTGTGTGTGTGTGTGCGCGCGCGCGTAGGCCTGCTTCCATTCCCTTTTCATTTTATGAATTCTTCTCTACTGATATCCATAACTAATCTTACTTATGAGTTACTAACTTCTGCCTTTTGGTTCAAGATTATATTCGTAAATACCTTTTAAAAATATAACCCCTTGACAAAACACTGCAATTCCAACCTTGATCTGTTTGATGTGCGTCATGTCTGAAGTTGCTTTATTTCTACTTATATAATACTTTGGTCTCGTCTTCTCTACATTCCCTTGCTTCTTTTGTAATTTCTAAGGACATATTCTGTTATTCGTAATATTCACATGAGAGAGAGAGAGAGAGAGAGAGAGAGAGAGAGAGAGAGAGAGAGAGATGGGGTTCTCATTGTAGTTAGCATCGCATACCAATATTTATGATTCTGGCTGCCAAAGGAAGGCTTACTCAATAGACTTTTCCTTCCAGCGAAAACCATTTTTCCTAAAAATGTTTCTAATACCTAAAGAAGTTCAGATATTTTCCTTACCAAAATAATTATGAATAAGCTTCTTTTCTCTTTTAACATTCCAATCTTGATCGAATATCGGGGTTCTGTAGACAGGATTCTTTAGAAAACATGTTTTCCTAATATTCTTTTATATTTATTTTTTCTATTTCATTTAAACAATGGAATTAAATTACGACCAGAGTTAGAACCTTATAAAAATAAAGTATCTAAAGAATAAAGTCTTAACTGACCGTCATTTCTCAAGTAGTGATGATCACATTAACAATGTTGGCAAGAGGAAATTTGAGTACAGAAGGCATTTTTGACCTTTTAATATCAGAGGATAGTTTTATTTGGTCAGTACCTAGCGGCACTTTACAACGTAAAGGTCAGCATCAGCCATTTTTTCGCTGTGATAGTCAATACCAACTGAAATACAGAGTAATTAGCTCAAGGTATATACGATCACCTTTCCCCACTTCCATCTTACTTCACTACCTCTTCATATACCATGCACACTGTCATCAATGTGTGCAGGTCACTTCAATGTAGTCACGATCAAATTTACATTATTTGCTCGAACTCAATCTTACACATTCTTCAAATTTCAACATAAAATTGGTTGTGTACCCATCTAAAGGAGACCTCATTTACATAGCTCTGGTGTTTAGTTTGGATTATAGTCGAGTCACTCCATGCTCAAAAATCAATTATTATTTGTTATAAGTAGGAAGTAAATACCTCATTTAAGTCTTTCAAATAATTAAGCATCTCAAAATTTTTCTTGGATTTTTTACATAAAATAAGTCATTAGTTTTTTAATAGATTATGAATTCTTTATGCTTGAAAAAATTATTACCAAAAGAAATTTTTTTTTTCTTCTTTTTGTCTTGACATTGCGTTTTGATTTTCATTTTGAAAATCAAATCCAACCCTTCTAGCTTGAAGTAAAACGCTCCATAAAATTAATATTAGTAAGCATGTAATTCTATAAAAAAAGAAAAAAAATAATTAGGAATTCTTTACAACACGTTATTTCTAAAGAGGATGTCTTGCCTTATTTGTACCCGTAAACATATTTACCTTTCCCCCACTCTCGCTGTCGTGGGCTCTCGTAATTAAATCTTCCAACTTTCTTTGAGAACATACCAGCAGTGCTGCTTCAAACATGAATATATGGGGGAAAAAAGAGACTTTTATTTCCACTTAAAGGAAACTTTTCATTTTGTCGTAAAACTAAATTTAAATTGCTTTCCCAAGTCTTATTTTGAACTGCGTTACTTAAACATCCGTATTTTCAAGTATTCGATTTTATTTCAATTAGAAAATAAAATAAAATGACATGCTACTTCCCTTCCCTTTCGATTCAACCAATGACGAAAGTACATGTTTGAATATAAATCAAGTTATTTCTTTATATATGTTTTTAATTTCCATCCATCAAATTTGCTTCATAAAATTAGGCAAATTCGAATTTTTAAGGAAACAAGATAATTCCATATTGTAGCAGTATCTTCCATAGAGGCTTCATTAAACCATTTGTCTATCGGATTTGCCAATTCTATCGGGGTCCCGTAAAATGTAAAAGAAAGTCAATAATTCGCGAAATAATGACTAATCCTAAAATTTAAATAACAATGATCATCGTGGTGATAAAAACAACAGAATTTACTTGCAGTAGTAGAGGTTGGAGTGCCAGTTGGTAGATGTGGTTAACTTTCAATTGTTTTCTATATTCCCAGTTGTAAACGTTTAGGTTGTACAATACAACTACAACATACATTAGTTTTAGTAATCTTTCTAAATTTGGAAAGTGTGCTAGGAAGCAATGATTGTAAATTGGTCTCTGTTTTGTATTCAACGCGTACCAATTTTCTGATATTTAATCAATACCAAATGTTTCTGTTCTTAATAAGATTGGTAACATGATGTTACAGAAAACACAATCTTAGTAATCAGGATTCATGGTATTGATTTTGTTATAATTCCGCTTCGATTAAAAACTACTTTCGACGAAGAAGTTTAGTTGATTTCTGATTCTCACAACCACAGAAAAGATGAGAAATTGGTCATTAGGAGCCTTCAAATATTTGTTCTTTTACCTGTACTTGCTTCAACAGCTTTTTCTTGTTCCAACTAATTATATTTCTCTCTCTCTCTCTCTCTCTCTCTCTCTCTCTCTCTCTCTCTCTCTCTCTCTCTCTCTCTCTCTCTCTCTCTCTCTCTCTCTCTATATATATATATATATATATACATATATATATTTATATACACAGTATATATATAATTTTTTTTCTGGAATAAGTATAGGATCCTGCCTCACCTCCGATAACAAATAATCATGTTCTTAATTTTGCATAGGACTAACATAAAAGCACACATACTTTTTAGTTTATCATTGAACCGCTTTCATCTTATGTTTATATGAATATTGGAAATATATTTACCCACAGTAACTGAGCTGGAAAAGAAAAAATTAAATATTTTCTTTTTCATAAAAAAAAAATTTCAATGGTATTTATTTATGAAATGCACATTACGGTTGAAATCATTTTCATCCTGAGAAAATTTCATTTGTTATTACGAAAAAAATACAAATGGTGAACCATTGTTCGGGATTGCTTTGGATAAATTCGTTACAACAATGTAGAAACAAACACTGTTTATTTAAAGGTTGAAAGGCTCCTCATGAATGGCAGAGGCAAGGAACAGTGACATTGATCTAGCAAGCAGAACAGCGCCCTAGACACTGACCATATATACATATGATCAATGCCCAAGCCCCCTCTCTAGCCAAGCTAAGAAGGGCCAGGCAATGGCTGCTTATAACTCACCAGGTAGACCTATAGACTTTCACAACCGCCCACCCCGCCTCCTTAGCTCACAAGGATGGTGAGGTTGCAGCGACCAAAGGAAATAAGTTTGGGCGGGACTGAAAGGAAGTTACTAACAGGAGACTCTTAACGTAGTTATTTATTGGTTACAAATACTTCCAGAATACGGAGGTCATTCTACGTGGGTGGCCCGTGATTAGTTCATTGCAGAGTTGTTCAACTTTTACATGAAAGCATATGTACTTTTATATATATATATATATATATATATATATATATATATATATATATATATATATATATATATATATATATATACACATACTTACATTACTCCTCTGAGCCTTCATGAAGGATCTAATTGTCGGTCAATTCCTGAGTAAAGGCCTTGTAAGAAAATTCAAAACATCAATTTAATAAAAACCGGAACTCAATGGTTAACTTAACATCGAAATGTTTTTCTCTATATCTAAGATTAAATCAGACCGATATGACACAGTTCCTTGGACATCTAATAAGCATCCCAAAAAGTCGAGAATATAGTAAGTATTTCATATGAATAACATTAGGGGCACTCAATGGCTAGACAAGTCATTTTTACAGTTCTGAATAATATATTTCATTTGAAAATAACAAATATTCTGAACGTAGGCAGTTATAAAGATGGTGAAACATTAAAAATATCAGACATCGTTCCTTGGGATAATCCTGATGCCTTCCTAGTGGCCACGTGCTGAAAGGTATCTAGATCTGCTGATATTCCTCATTGAGGCACCGAGAGAACTACATAGCTTCTGCCATTGGTGATGGTGAAGTTAAACTAGTCTGGTTGGATCCTCTCTGCAAACGATTGCAGATTTCTTCATCTACCTTCTTCGATATAAGCTCGTCTAAGTCCTAGGAGTAAAAAAATTAAAAGACTATCGCCTAGCTTTAACCAGGTTTCAAACTAAAGAGCTTAGATCTTTTGTCTTTGCGAGAATTATTTCGCCTCATAAAAAGTTTTGAATAGTCTTGCCATCCGCGGGTACTAAAGCCACAAAATGGAATGTCACCCAATTCTTCAGTTATCACGGGAAGGGGGAGGAGCCCAAATGAGCCCTTAAAACCAACCTCAGGTAAGGATTTGATCCACAAGAATGTCTTCTTATTAGCCTTAACCTTGGCGTAGCGAATAGGCGAGATCCCTGGCATTAAATATGTCATAAACCATTCTGAAGGACTGGAGAAAGTCTCCTTCACCCTTGATCCGCAGTTGGTGACCAAGACACAAAACCAACCGAGTCCTTCTCCATTTCTTTACAATAAGCAAGTTGGTATTTAACAAAATGCCATTCTATAATAATTTTCTATTGTACTTTGTTATATACCAAGTTGCTTTGATAGGCAACTGACGTTTTTATTCTCGACTTAAGGTAAGTTTTGTGACGTCACGGAGTGCCATTGGCCGGCGAAAGAGTACTATTCAGCATTAGCTGGCTTTGCAAAAGTTCAATATTCTTCATTATCCCGTTGAAAATAACATTTCTATTTCAGAAAAATTAATATTATAAGATATTTTGATGACTAAATTTCGTTACAAAATACTTCCTGTGAGAAGGTTTTTAAGGAAAATGGTTTAAAAAGTCGCATATCAGAAGAGAACAAATATTATTCAAATTCTTTATGGAAATATTCTTTCACTTTCACCAAATGTACAAATAAGCAACGTGCATGCATATTTAGATACATATTTACACTAATCTTTTACTAATGACTCAAAACTAAATTTTAAAAATATGTATTGAAATAAAGTTGTACAAACACACTATAAAAATAAGTGATCATGATTACTACATTTTTCAACCTTCTAACTTTAATAATTATTTTCCTTGCGGAAGTTATTTCTTTTAATTAATATTATTATTTTAAAAATATTTCGACAGCGAACAAAGTAACTAAAAGTGGTAATCCCATTACATTTGGAATATCTTATGCTAATTTTTTACTACTCTGTTCCCATGTTTGTCCCTTTCCCCCATCATAACTTTTAATTCTTTTTTTGATATTCTTTATCGGATCAGTAAATTCTTTTGATGGCTTCATTAATTCCTAATTTGCTCTGCTAATTATACCTGTCCACGAATTGTCCCCCATTAATATACAAGACCCAAGATTTGTGCAGTAGGGAAACTTAAGAGCAATGAAACCGGGGAAACAGTCTGGACCTTTTTATTTTGCATCATCCAGGTGTTCAAATACAAACTTCCCCTATACTTTCTGTAACATCAGAGAGAGAGAGAGAGAGAGAGAGAGAGAGAGAGAGAGAGAGAGAGAGAGAGAGAGAGAGAGAGAGAGAGAGAGAGAGTTTTACCATTTTTAACAATTTTGGCAGAGATTCACAAGAACCTGCCAATCCTATTTGGAATGAATAAAGACAATTATTTCCAATTACCTTCAATGATTTAATGGGTGTCGTGCAATTGATGATTTCATCCTGATTTTGTAAGTTCAACCCGTATTAATTTCTGGACATCTTTGTATCGTGCGGAACTCCAGAGATAATTTGACTTATTTCTTCCCAATGCTTATCTAAAAATAATACTTTGCTACAAAAATATTTGAGCGATTTCGTAATTGTTTCTAATATCAATTGTACAGGTAATTTTACATTCATACGCTGAAAGCCACTGACATTTATGTTTCTCCAAGTTTATATGATGTTTTCAGATCACTTTTACTTTATAAGTTCCCTTAGCGAAGAGCAGTGGACAAAATCACCTTGACTTTGCTGAAAGCTATTATCAAAGAATTTGTTTTTTATTAAGTCTCATGAGATGTGGAGCATCTGCAAAGACACAAATAACGCGATCGGTGATGCTGGATCTTCAATAATCGAATTATGCACACTTATGCCTAAAGATTTCCATAAACTAACGTTGGTAGGACCTAGGTCGTTAAAATAAACATTACAGGAAAATTTGCTAAATCTATCACCATGATAGTATAATTTTCAGGGCATAAAGAGTATCTGAATCTTTGTCATAACTTTTTTTAGGCAATACTGCATTCATCAATTGATTAGATGGAAACACGCTCAAAATTATTTCTGATTTGTGCTTAAATAATTTGATAACGGTCTTTAAAATGTATGGTTCGACATCCTACATACTGGCACAACTATTTAATGTAGAAATGGAGGAAAAGAGTAGAATACTGAACACCAGCTTCCTTGCAATCAAACTGTAAAATAGTAAACACCGGAAAACAAGGCTGGTAAATCAGACCGTAGTGCGGTGTGACGTCATCAATCACCGTATGGCTAGCCTGCGCAGTAGAGGACACAGTTTGGGTGGTTGATGGGTAGACCTTGCATTCTATAGACCTTGGTTTTAGTTTAACATGATTATGCACAAAGTACAGTACAAAAGCTCGCTGTAATGCATAGAAAAAAAATAAAATAAAAAAAATCCAGAGGTCTCTCTCTTATTAATTATCTAAAGAACTTCGAGCCCAGAAATCGGGAAACTGCAAAAGACCAAAGTAAAAATAGTTAAAAGTACGCAGACATCTGTCTTTCATCAAAATCTGCAATTTTTATATATATATATATATATATATACATATATATATGTATATATATATATATATATATATATATATATATATATATATATATATATATATGAGCATCTCGAATCACTCTAATTAGTACATGGAAATATTCTATCACAACACAGTCAGTTTACAAAAAGAAAATATATACTAATTGAAATAACCCTAATGGCGTGCTGGGATTTATTCATGTTGTGTAGACCCGAACAACCAACTATCTACCCTAGATAGAATGATTGGAGTCCAGCGCCCATATCATAATCAAGTGGATTTTGGGGTGAGTCTTCTAATTGGGTTATATTGTTGATGGCCAACGTATAAGAGCAAGATCAAATAGTAGATTTCAGACAACTTAGTTTGATAGATCCTTGATATATCTACTCTTTTATAGCAAAGTAATTGTTACATGAGGGGCAGCGAACTACTGGAATTCTAAAGCATTATCTTAAAAAGCAAATGAAAAATGGTAATCAGGTAGAAAGTTTACAAATAAGAAATGGATCATAGGAATAAAAAAGTCGTAGAGATGATCAGTTGCCTTTTCTTTAAATTAAAGTGTAATAAATGAATTTGTCTAAGGGTTATTTTCTTGGTTAAATCCTTTGAATTGTTAGATGAAACATAAAACTTTTTACATGTTATTAATAGAGTTCCCACAATAAGGTCCAGTGACCGTTTTTCCAAGACCAAAGTTTGAAGGTTGATTTTAGTCAAATTGAGGGTGCTGATTAAAATGAGTTAGGGTGAACCTCGTGAAAATGTGGGCTATCTCGGCTAGAGCCGAAAATTCAAAATTACTTCCATGCAGCTTCCTCAATATGAAAAACTGCTTATATTTGCCTCTAAATGTCCAATTTTTATGATTTTTGGATCTTAAAATTTTTTTTTTAAGGTCAAGGATGTAATATATTAAAACTTCACATTGTTGAATTAGAAGATTTAGTCATAAAATGTAACTTGGGAGAAGGGGGGTGAATCAAAGATTGTCGTTGAGCAGCTTCTGGGCAATAGTAAGAGTTATAAGAGCAACAGTTCTAGTTTTTTCCTTCCTTTAAACTTAGAATATTCAGACACCGTATGACCTGGTTTCTTACAATAATTGTATATTACAGAACTGCTAATAATAGAATTGCTATTCAAACTGTTTCTTCGAGACCTGGTATGTGAATCACAGCTAGACCTTTGATCTACAACGTATGTGCAGTATTAGAATACTTCTCTGTGTTCCTACAGTCTTTTGGCCTATTAATCTTTTCATCTCTAGACCTCGACTACTTGTGAGCTGGTACATAATCATCAGCACATACAGCTGTTTCAATTAGGGTAGATAACTTTCTCTCACTCAAATAAACCTTGATACGGTCACTAACACGATTTTTAAACTACTCAATTAAAATAAATTTCCTTAATCCCTATACTCTCCTGCCTTACACCATTTATCAATCCAATCTGATTGTTCTCTACTAAATTCTACATATATCTACTTATCTTGCTTTGTCCAACTCCCAAAATTCATCCAATAAGCTTGGGGAGTAAAAATGCCTTTTTTCAAGAATTCATAAGGAATTAAAAGCATATACGTTTAGTGCCCTACCACACAAAACTCCTAGCAACTTATAAGCCCAATTTTCTGCTGGCCACTTACACTTTTTAGCTGTTCTCTCAAAACAGACAAAATATTCATCTAAATCTTTTTCATTAAACGGAGGCACAACTCTCATCTTCGTTGAAAATATATCACCTAGTTCTATTTGTATCATTAGAATTAGCCTCGTAATTTTTCCCCAGGTTCTAATTTTGGGACATTAATCTTGTTAAGTTTTATCTGATGTTCCCTATCTTTAGCCCTCTCCTCAGATTCAAAATTTTAAATTTTCAAGCTCGGTCTCTGCTTGAGCTTCCAACTCTTTTTCTCTTGCCTCAGATTGTAATTGTTCACGTTTCAACTCGGCTTATGATTTTAATTCCTCGCACTCAGCCGATATATATATATATATATATATATATACTCTTTGAGCGGGCAACAAAACATACAACATTACAACACTCATAACTATAGTTGGGTCATAGGAATAATATGTTATTTTGTAATTAAAGTTGGTTAATACGAGTGGATACATTTGTGGTTAAACTTTGTTAATATGAATGACATGTAAACTCCTAATTATAGCTGGTTAATAAAAATGATATGTAAACTTGAAAAAAACGATTTTCTCTTTATATAAGCTCTATGAAGCATGATTTGATAATATCCCCGACTATTTAAATTCCCTTCACTAAAGAGTACTTTATTCAGCTAAGGTTCAAAATCATTAGAATGAAATCACATTAAGTTAGAATATCTTAGAAAATATGAGGCTATGAATGGGTTGTAAGGTATATCAAAATAAATCTGAGGCACACTTAGTTAAAACTTTTTATACACGAAATAATTATGGAAAGATTAATGTGATAAGAACGATATCACATGCTAACACACCCTATAGAATTTTAATAAATATAGTTAGTTTCTCTTAAGTTATAATAATTCTCGAATGAGATCTGCTGTTTAATATCACAAAATATACCTCTCTAAGGAACTATAAATTCTCCTTTTCACTGAAAAGTTTCTTTTTATTTTAATATTAACCGATTTGATTGTAAAAGTATATAAGGGATAGTAATATGATTCCTTCCATGTTCTTAT
Organism: Palaemon carinicauda; assembly: GCF_036898095.1. Lineage (NCBI taxonomy): Eukaryota > Metazoa > Arthropoda > Malacostraca > Decapoda > Palaemonidae > Palaemon > Palaemon carinicauda. The sequence continues at coordinate 9,263,001 of NC_090746.1, forward strand.
TTAAAACAAGAATTGAAAAGGAATAAGTATTGAGGAGAGAATTGTGTATTTTTAGGTTGGCTCTTGTATTTTTCTTCATCTTAAAATGTTATACACTTCGCTTTCTCCATTTCGTAAGTGAAACATCTCTATAAAATTGAAGTCTTTTTCTCCAATATATTTTACAAAAGATTATATATACAGTATATATATATATATATATATATATATACATATATATATATATATATATATATATTAGAAAAGATTTTAGAAATGGTTAAAAGTTCGTACTTCAAATGAACAGTGCCTTTTATAAACGTCCAATGTATGTAGTATATCGCGTCTATTTATCTTATTTATGATAATTTATCCTGTTTTGTTATGATTATCTTTATATGAATGTTATACGATATTATACTTACATTTTAATCATATACCTTTTATATATATATATATATATAAAACCATAAAATGCGTTTAATGAATTCTATATCCTTAAAATAATTAAAGGAATATTTGAATAATACTATAGTAACCACACTACTAACCGTTCCACAGTCGTATTGGTATTATATTTGATCTTCTGGTTATATTTGAAACAAAATCTAGACCCTTTTTGTACAATTTTCAGATGCAAATCATAAAATTCTTTTTTCTCTCATAATACGTTTCAGTAGAGGGGGGGGGGGGGGAAGGGGGGAATGAAGGAAAATTGGGTTTACTTCATTTTTCGAAACTTCAACTGTCCGCATTCATCAGATGGATGATACGACCCTATAATTCCTCCTCCTCCTCCTCATCATCATCATCATCATCATTATTATTATTATTATTATTATTATTATCATTATTATTATTATTATTATTAGCTGAGCTACAACCCTAGCTGGAAAAGCAAGATATTATTAAGCCAAGGGCTCCTCGAGGGAAAAATAGCACAGTGAGGAAAGGATATAAAGAAATAAATAATCGATATGAGAAATAATTAAAATTAATAAAATAGTTGAAAAAACAGTATCAACATCGGGGGTAAAATGATCTATTTCGCAATTAGCTAGTTTTCTTTGACATTCTGAAGAAGCAATAACGGAAATAATTAATAATAACATTAATCACCTTTGACCCTAAATATGTTAAATACATCCAATCTTCGATAAAGAAACCACGATTCACATTGATTAGGGTTTATCTTACCAAGAATGATCGAGAAACTCCACTCTCTCTCTCTCTCTCTCTCTCTCTCTCTCTCTCTCTATATATATATATATATATATATACACACCATCTTCACATATACGATCTCTCTCTCTCTCTCTCTCTCTCTCTCTCTCTCTCTCTCTCTCTCTTATTATTATTATCATTATATTTACTAGCAAAGCTACAACCCTAGTTGGAAAAGCAAGATGCTAAAAGCTTCAACATCTCTCTTTCCCCATATACCTCTCTCTCTCTCTCTCTCTCTCTCTCTCTCTCTCTCTCTATATACACCATCTCTATCCCCATATACCTCGCTCTCTTATATGTATATATATATATATATATATATGCACCATCTCTCTTACCCCATATACCTATCTCTCTCTCTCTTTTACATATATATATACACCATCTCTCCCCATATACCTCTCTCTCTCTCTCTCTCCTCTCTCTCTCTCTCTCTCTCTCTCTCTCTCTCCATTCGGAAGAAGGACCACTTCCTTTTTATCACAGGAGATTGGAGGAGGTGAAGTCAAATACAGGTTTCTATAGAATTGTCATTATCCAAACTTCAGAAACTATCATAAATATGATATCTATCGCCTGGTCGCACATGAGAGTTGAATACGATAAAATTACGCTGTCAGTGTTATTAGGTCAAATTACCCTACAGACGAAAAGAAAAGATTTGATATTGTTTGAGAATAGCTATGTGTGCGTATGTCTGTGTTTGGACGTAGTAAAAAAGCGTGTGGTTCAGAATATGTCATCACAGATAACTTGGGTAAAAATTGTATTTCTTTGATAATCCAAGACAAAAATCCTGCTGTTTATTTAATTAAGAATTTATGCAAACAGTCTATCTTGCTTGTGGCTGATTCGAGATTTTTACAAAGATTACCATAAAGGTGCCAATGATATACACGCGTACAATCACACACAAACACACACACACACACAAAAACACGAACACATATTTTGCCGTGAGCCCATATTAAGGCTTGTCATCGTTAAGAAGTATGTTTCAAAGCTAAATGCAAATGTCAAGAACACCAGTGATATACAGCCCTTGTAAATTGAAAAGACCAAATGTATAAGAGATTTCACCACGCACTGATTACGTTCCTCTCCCTATTAGAATACAGAGATACTAAGGAATAGGGGTTTATAGATTATTATGAAAGAAAAGTCTAATATCCACCGCTTTAACCATAATTGTGCCGCGTTTAACATTAATTCCTCGCCAGTTTCATGACTCATTTAGAGCCACATGGCGTAAAGGCAGAGGAACCCAATTAACGTTCAGTCTAATCCAGACACATTATTGACCGCGCCTACTGCACATCTGGAGGTAATCAGAGAATTCCCTAAAGTATATGAGACGTTTATGGGATTTACGGGATAAACACAATTTTTGTAGATAGGCATATAAGTTGCAAGGATATATATATATATATATATATATATATATATATATATATATATATATATATGTGTGTGTGTGTGTGTGTGTGTGTATATTCATATGTATATATATAAAGAGAGAGAGAGAGAGAGAGAGAGAGAGAGAGAGAGAGAGAGAGAGAGAGAGCAACAAAGCTATGAATTCAGTGGCTATGGTGTATGAATAACTCATTGAATTACTAATGAAATCTCTACAGGGTCGAAGAAGAGGAAGCATATGCCCATCAAAAACAAAGCTGGATCTGTTGTGATACCAGAAGATGAAGAAACAAAACGTTGGATGGAACACTTTAGCGAGTTCATGCATAGGAGATACGACGGGAATAATTTGATTGATATACCAGAAGCTTAGGAAGACCTTGATGTGCCCATGAATGAATTCAGTGTGTTTGAAGTCGAAGGTGTCAGATTATATTGCTAGAATTTGAAGTGACTCCCTTAATACTTACAGGATTATGTTGTAGAATGTAGCATGAAGAGGTAAAACCAGAAGAATGGGAGCTAGGAGTGGTGGTGAAAATGGCAAAAAAGGAGATCTGACTGAGTGCAATAATTATAGGGGCGTGACACCCAAGTCAGTTGTCATGGAAATATATAGTATGCTTATTCTAAATAGACTAGAGAGAGAAAGACTGATGAAAGCCCGAGAGACGTACAAACAGGATTTAGAAAAGGTAAAAGTTCTACCTACCAAACTTTCATTTTCAGCAATGTGTAGAATATAGAAATCCACTTTTGATGGCATTTGTGGACTACAAAAAAATCCTTTGATGGTGTGCACCGGTCAATTTTGTAGAGAGTCCTGCGTTATTATGGAGTTCCTATTAAATATGCAAATTTGATCAAGCCTGTTCATGAGCAGAGCAAGTGCAATATCAAGGTTTGTGGAGTTTTATCAAATGAATTTCCAGTGAGCCGTGGAGTGCTTCAAGGAAATGTGTTGTCACCTATATTGTTTGTCCTCCTCATGGATTTTGTAATGCCCAAAACAGTTGGGGATGGTGCAGAAGGATTGGAAGATGAAATATCATAGGAAGGAGAAAGTATTGGTGAGTTACTATGAGATTCAGGGCCCCTGTAACACGGTTTTTTCGCAATAACTTTTTTTCTATGAATTTCATAAATATAACGCTTATTCAGAATGCACATTATATCTACACATAAATTTTGACTATATTCTGCATTACGTAGGTTGAATAAATTTGGTACTTTATTAAGTAAAAGTGACGATTTTTGAAGACGGGCCAACTTACTCAGAGAAAAGGTTTCGAACGCACTCGTTACGTAACTTATGACGGCATTTCTTCTCTCTTTCTCGATCGATGATTGGTTATACGTAACGAAGGCTATACCTCTGCCAACAATAACACAAAAGTGTAAATAAAAGCAAAGCAGTACACCTTTATGAACTCTGAAACCTCTCCACTGAGAATTGTCATAATGAACAAACGAACAAAATATGTTAATAAATACAAAAACACTTCGATTATTTGTCTAACTCCCAAATTAAGTTTCCTAAGAAATTACAGTCTACTTTATAGGTTACAATCAGATTGACAAATTGTATGGAATAGTTGGTAATTTTCAAAAATGTAGTAGACCAGCTTGATTTGATAACTGCTTATCCAATGTCAAGCAATTTTTATTCATTGTCTATCTACCTACCTATTTACTGTAAAAAAAAAGATAGCCGGTACCGTATTTTCGCTTTAAACCTTCACCAATAATTATCGTCAGAATGATGACTTCATGAGACTCCACCCACTTTGGCCTCGTTATGAATCAGGATAACACTGAAGGCTATCATGGGCACTGTTGGATCAGAAAATTCAAATTCTGGCTATAAAAACTCATTTCTCGAGTAGTTGTAAGAAGTGCTAAATGATCCTCAATGATCCCAGCAGTTGGCCTAAACGTTTAATTCATGCATATTACTGTTGCGGCAGTACTGCTACAGTAGTATTACTACGCCAGCACTGATACCCCACCCACATATATGTATTGTTCCGCCATTCATAGTCTTTTTTCACTGTGCAATAAGCCATGGCCTCCTCAGAAATTAAGTTTAACATTAGATGATAGGTTATTTCATTAAGCTGACAAATTATGGCAACTGGGTATGTTATTACCGACGTTGAAGCTAAAGATAAAGTATGGTATCATTCCTTCATTGCATTATCATCTTTACTACTATTTGTTTTGCTACATGTAGTAAATATTTTAAAGGATAAATGAATTATGTTCATTTTACTTCTATAGATTCCCATTAGATGTATAAATAAAACTCCTAAAACTATTCATGATTTATTTACAAAATGCAGTTATGCCCAAAACATAGCCAGCACGTTCGTACGGCCTAAGAAGAAGAAAAAAAAATTATATCGGATGATCCGTTGGTCTGATGGAGATTTTAGCACAAAAATCTTATTTTAACAAAAAAAGTTATATAAAGACTGTTTACATACAATCTCTCTCTCTCTCTCTCTCTCTCTCTCTCTCTCTCTCTCTCTCTCTCTTGGTGGCATAGTGAATAGTTAATGGAAATGTTCAAAAGCCTGAATGACATTACAAGTATTATAATCATGTTACGCTAAATACAAATCAGACCATAAACATTGGATTTAAACTAGAAACTGAATAATTACCTATTCAGGCTATAATAGATATGGCCAAGGGCTTTCTCATGACTGTATAAAGTTGCAAGTCGTAAGACAAATGCAGGTTTGCAACCACGGGGGCAATTTCAAATCCTGTTAGCCATTCATGACTGTTATGGGTTTCAGAGCAGATGGAAGAAGGTGAATGGGTGTCTGGTGGATGGGCGGGGCAAAATTTTGTCCAAAGGTGTTTACATTGCTTACGTAATGAATGTTTTCGACTCTTGGCTCGTTATCACTGGCCATGGCGTCGGCTAGATCATTTTTACTCTATAAAAATTAAAACTATCGGGTTTAGGTTATTGATAATGCTGAAAAAATTTGTGTGTGGTTGTAAAATATACATATGTCAACTTTCAGCTACATCCGATGCATTGATAAGGAGCAAAGTCCAAAAAACCGTGTTACAGAGGCCCTGAATCTCATAGTATGAGATTCAGGGCCCCTGTAACACGGTTTTTTCGCAATAACTTTTTTTCTATGAATTTCATAAATATAACGCTTATTCAGAATGCACATTATATCTACACATAAATTTTGACTATATTCTGCATTACGTAGGTTGAATAAATTTGGTACTTTATTAAGTAAAAGTGACGATTTTTGAAGACGGGCCAACTTACTCAGAGAAAAGGTTTCGAACACACTCGTTACGTAACTTATGACGGCATTTCTTCTCTCTTTCTCGATCGATGATTGGTTATACGTAACGAAGGCTATACCTCTGCCAACAATAACACAAAAGTGTAAATAAAAGCAAAGCAGTACACCTTTATGAACTCTGAAACCTCTCCACTGAGAATTGTCATAATGAACAAACGAACAAAATATGTTAATAAATACAAAAACACTTCGATTATTTGTCTAACTCCCAAAATAAGTTTCCTAAGAAATTACAGTCTACTTTATAGGTCACAATCAGATTGACAAAGTGTATGGAATAATTGGTAATTTTCAAAAACGTAGTAGACCAGCTTGATTTGATAACTGCTTATCCAATGTCAAGCAATTTTTATTCATTGTCTATCTACCTACCTATTTACTGTAAAAAAAAAGATAGCCGGTACCGTATTTTCGCTTTAAACCTTCACCAATAATTATCGTCAGAATGATGACTTCATGAGACTCCACCCACTTTGGCCTTGTTATGAATCAGGATAACACTGAAGGCTATCATGGGCATTGTTGGATCAGAAAATTCAAATTCTGGTTATAAAAACTCATTTCTCGAGTAGTTGTAAGAAGTGCTAAATGATCCTCAATGATCCCAGCAGTTGGCCTAAACGTTTAATTCATGCATATTACTGTTGCGGCAGTACTGCTACAGTAGTATTACTACGCCAGCACTGATACCCCACCCACATATATGTATTGTTCCGCCATTCATAGTCTTTTTTCACTGTGCAATAAGCCATGGCCTCCTCAGAAATTAAGTTTAACATTAGATGATAGGTTATTTCATTAAGCTGACAAATTATGGCAACTGGGTATGTTATTACCGACGTTGAAGCTAAAGATAAAGTATGGTATCATTCCTTCATTGCATTATCATCTTTACTACTATTTGTTTTGCTACATGTAGTAAATATTTTAAAGGATAAATGAATTATGTTCATTTTACTTCTATAGATTCCCATTAGATGTATAAATAAAACTCCTAAAACTATTCATGATTTATTTACAAAATGCAGTTATGCCCAAAACATAGCCAGCACGTTCGTACGGCCTAAGAAGAAGAATAAAAATTATATCGGATGATCCGTTGGTCTGATGGAGATTTTAGCACAAAAATCTTATTTTAACAAAAAAAGTTATATAAAGACTGTTTACATACAATCTCTCTCTCTCTCTCTCTCTCTCTCTCTCTCTCTCTTGGTGGCATAGTGAATAGTTAATGGAAATGTTCAAAAGCCTGAATGACATTACAAGTATTATAATCATGTTACGCTAAATACAAATCAGACCATAAACATTGGATTTAAACTAGAAACTGAATAATTACCTATTCAGGCTATAATAGATATGGCCAAGGGCTTTCTCATGACTGTATAAAGTTGCAAGTCGTAAGACAAATGCAGGTTTGCAACCACGGGGGCAATTTCAAATCCTGTTAGCCATTCATGACTGTTATGGGTTTCAGAGCAGATGGAAGAAGGTGAATGGGTGTCTGGTGGATGGGCGGGGCAAAATTTTGTCCAAAGGTGTTTACATTGCTTACGTAATGAATGTTTTCGACTCTTGGCTCGTTATCACTGGCCATGGCGTCGGCTAGATCATTTTTACTCTATAAAAATTAAAACTATCGGGTTTAGGTTATTGATAATGCTGAAAAAATTTGTGTGTGGTTGTAAAATATACATATGTCAACTTTCAGCTACATCCGATGCATTGATAAGGAGCAAAGTCCAAAAAACCGTGTTACAGAGGCCCTGAATCTCATAGTATGAGATTCAGGGCCCCTGTAACACGGTTTTTTTCGCAATAACTTTTTTTCTATGAATTTCATAAATATAACGCTTATTCAGAATGCACATTATATCTACACATAAATTTTGACTATATTCTGCATTACGTAGGTTGAATAAATTTGGTACTTTATTAAGTAAAAGTGACGATTTTTGAAGACGGGCCAACTTACTCAGAGAAAAGGTTTCGAACACACTCGTTACGTAACTTATGACGGCATTTCTTCTCTCTTTCTCGATCGATGATTGGTTATACGTAACGAAGGCTATACCTCTGCCAACAATAACACAAAAGTGTAAATAAAAGCAAAGCAGTACACCTTTATGAACTCTGAAACCTCTCCACTGAGAATTGTCATAATGAACAAACGAACAAAATATGTTAATAAATACAAAAACACTTCGATTATTTGTCTAACTCCCAAAATAAGTTTCCTAAGAAATTACAGTCTACTTTATAGGTCACAATCAGATTGACAAAGTGTATGGAATAATTGGTAATTTTCAAAAACGTAGTAGACCAGCTTGATTTGATAACTGCTTATCCAATGTCAAGCAATTTTTATTCATTGTCTATCTACCTACCTATTTACTGTAAAAAAAAAAGATAGCCGGTACCGTATTTTCGCTTTAAACCTTCACCAATAATTATCGTCAGAATGATGACTTCATGAGACTCCACCCACTTTGGCCTTGTTATGAATCAGGATAACACTGAAGGCTATCATGGGCATTGTTGGATCAGAAAATTCAAATTCTGGCTATAAAAACTCATTTCTCGAGTAGTTGTAAGAAGTGCTAAATGATCCTCAATGATCCCAGCAGTTGGCCTAAACGTTTAATTCATGCATATTACTGTTGCGGCAGTACTGCTACAGTAGTATTACTACGCCAGCACTGATACCCCATCCACATATATGTATTGTTCCGCCATTCATAGTCTTTGTCATGTTTTTTCACTGTGCAATAAGCCATGGCCTCCTCAGAAATTAAGTTTAACATTAGATGATAGGTTATTTCATTAAGCTGACAAATTATGGCAACTGGGTATGTTATTACCGACGTTGAAGCTAAAGATAAAGTATGGTATCATTCCTTCATTGCATTATCATCTTTACTACTATTTGTTTTGCTACATGTAGTAAATATTTTAAAGGATAAATGAATTATGTTCATTTTACTTCTATAGATTCCCATTAGATGTATAAATAAAACTCCTAAAACTATTCATGATTTATTTACAAAATGCAGTTATGCCCAAAACATAGCCAGCACGTTCGTACGGCCTAAGAAGAAGAAAAAAAATTATATCGGATGATCCGTTGGTCTGATGGAGATTTTAGCACAAAAATCTTATTTTAACAAAAAAAGTTATATAAAGACTGTTTACATACAATCTCTCTCTCTCTCTCTCTCTCTCTCTCTCTCTCTCTCTCTCTCTCTCTCTCTCTCTCTCTCTCTCTCTCTCTCTCTCTTGGTGGCATAGTGAATAGTTAATGGAAATGTTCAAAAGCCTGAATGACATTACAAGTATTATAATCATGTTACGCTAAATACAAATCAGACCATAAACATTGGATTTAAACTAGAAACTGAATAATTACCTATTCAGGCTATAATAGATATGGCCAAGGGCTTTCTCATGACTGTATAAAGTTGCAAGTCGTAAGACAAATGCAGGTTTGCAACCACGGGGGCAATTTCAAATCCTGTTAGCCATTCATGACTGTTATGGGTTTCAGAGCAGATGGAAGAAGGTGAATGGGTATCTGGTGGATGGGCGGGGCAAAATTTTGTCCAAAGGTGTTTACATTGCTTACGTAATGAATGTTTTCGACTCTTGGCTCGTTATCACTGGCCATGGCGTCGGCTAGATCATTTTTACTCTATAAAAATTAAAACTATCGGGTTTAGGTTATTGATAATGCTGAAAAAATTTGTGTGTGGTTGTAAAATATACATATGTCAACTTTCAGCTACATCCGATGCATTGATAAGGAGCAAAGTCCAAAAAACCGTGTTACAGAGGCCATGAATCTCATAGTAAGTCATCTAAATATTTAAGAAATATTATCTCTCATACAGGATCTTTAGAATTGGAGTTCAATGATATCAAAAAATGGAAATCCGACAATAGGCTACGTTAAGTAAATTTTGGAAATCTAATCGCATGTAATTACATAAAAATCAGGCTATACATCAGTTTAGCGAGGTCGGTGTTACTGTATGGCCATGAGTCGTGTTATGACAATGAAACTATATTCAAAAGATTTTGTAGATTTGAGAACAAAGCCCTAAGAAGAATATTGGGAGTTCAATGGCAGGACTGGATTAGAAATGGAACTTTAAGAGAGATTACTCGAGTGCCAGGTGTGGATGAGAGCATGGTGAAGGGTAGATGGATATGGTTTGGGCATCCTCTTTGCACTCCCCATGAGAGATTAGTTCACCAACTTTTAACTGAGCTCCACAAGGCAATAGAAGAGTGGGAAGACCCAGACCTACATGGCTGAGGACTAAAACGCGTAAAGTAGATGATGAATGAAGAATGATTACTTTAAAGGCTCAAATTAGAGACAACTGGAGAAATCGAATCTAACCATGATGATGATGATGACATAAGGTAAATTATTACTTGGTTGGTGGATAATTAAGGAAAGCCATGCACTTTCAACGTCTTTGTGTTTTCTGCCTATTTATATACCAAGTCATCAAAACTATGACAACCAGTAATCTATTTTTATGGTTGCTTCTCGAAAAGGTTACATTTTTGTACAATTTTTAGTTTCTCTCTTTTCATTTCATTTGTAATGACTTTTGAAACTATTCTTCCTGACATAAGTGCTGGTCTAATCCTCGGAAGCTTACAAATTACAATTGATGTCTAAAGAAGAGCATCACTGTTTACAAAGGCCTCGGGTTAACCGACAGACCACCTTTGGGCCATGACAGTTAGGCTGGGTGAAAGAATGTCGCTCAGGCCTAAAGATAATGATGTCACTGGACAAGACATCTTTTATAGACAAACCTCATGTTATATAGTTCCCCATGTATCGCAAGTGAACCAGAATCTTATTTATAAAATTTTCTTGAAAATATAATTAGGCTTCTAAATTTAAGATTACAATAATTGCTTTTCGGAGCTGAATATTTTCATGCATTTAGACATCACTATTATTTGAATGTTGCAATTTGCTTTCTGAAATTATCCACGAAGTCATGATTATGAGTAGATTAGCAAATTACAAAATTATCTCAGTAATGTTAATTTGAGCAGAGTATTACATAGTCATTGTGTATCCTGTGGGCACGAAAATCATTCCATAACAGTGGAACTGTAAATCCCGACACTAATTTTCGCAGAGTAGCAATTTCAACCTAATGTTATATCGTCAACGAACTTTCTTTACAACCTCTGAGGAGAATGCTTTAGTAAAAGGAGATTTCTCTCTCTCTCTCTCTCTCTCTCTCTCTCTCTCTCTCTCTCTCTCTCTCTCTCTCTCTCTCTCTCTCTCTCTCTCATACACAGATGCATGAAATTCACATTCCTCTCTCCCACGTCTAAATGAGCACTAGATTTCTCGGACGTTAAACACAGGTAACGTCGCACATAATGAAGAGGAATCTATTTCTCCTAACGTCTGTGATTTGCAGGAGACAATATACTGCATTTGCAACGATGCATTAAATTAATTTCGGATAAAAAAAATTACCTATTATAGACCTTTCGTTACGAAATCTTCTAAACAATTTCAAACTCTATAACCATAGGTTACCTTTTTAGTTTGGTTATATCTAAAATTCTAGCAAAATATTCGCATGCATTTTATAGAAAAGCGGTTCATAATGTAAAGCTAAGACTAAGAGATGGTTTCATCTCATGATTATAATGACAAAGCGTCTGTTAGTCTGTAAGGAGTCCAACTAGCAAAATGAAGAGTTAAAGAATATCAATCGAGAGAGAGAGAGAGAGAGAGAGAGAGAGAGAGAGAGAGAGAGAGAGAGAGATACAAGGAGACTCCATTTGCTTAGCTTTTTGGTAGGGCAATTTAGTTTAGGCATTTATGATCTTGTTTAATTTATTCTTTAACTCGCTTACCTAAGTGTTACTCTTTACTACATCCGCTGGAAGTCTATTCTAAGTATTTCTTATTTTGTATTTGAAGAAATTACCACATTGAGTGATGTATCTCTTCAGTTCCGAGAGAGAGAGAGAGAGAGAGAGAGAGAGAGAGAGAGAGAGAGAGAGAGAGAGAGAGAGCTGCAAAACGAAGTCGTTTCGTATATTCTAATTTAAGAAAAAAAAAATCCTTTAAAAACCAGCTTAATAACAGAAAGTCTTAATGAGTATTGAAATTTCATAACTTCTCATGATTTTCAGAATCTCAAAAGGCGAAACTATTTTTAAACGATAAAGTTTCTAAATGGATGAGAGCATTATAACAATATAACCCAGATATCCAGTTAACGAGGCTTTTCATCCTCAGAAAGTGGTAGGTGTATGCAAGAGAGGATATTAAGATAAAGCAAGGCAAACATGAAACAAGATTACACGATTCAGAATTGCCAACAAAGGCAACTTCTAAGTCTCATTTCTTTATGATTTTAAGAATGAGATAACTTGCCTCAGCATTTCACATGCTTGTGTTATAAACAAAATATAAAAAATAAACACATTGAAACGAGTGCTTCTTTCAATAACTACAATATTTACATTGTTATCATTTGCGGAATTCGACCTACTTCACCATGAATTTCCCACTGACAAATATATTCACATCGTTTTTTTTTTTTTTTTTTTTTTTAACCTTTCCCTTCATTTTGATAATGAAATCATTATTGTACTATTTCTTTCCACATTTCTTAACACAGGTTGTGCTAGTCTATTGGAAACGGCATCGTCTAGCAATTTGCTCGACTGGGGTTCGAGACCCGCTCAATCTCGATAGTTTTTTGTAGTGAAGATAACCAGGAGATGGCTAGAAATGTCTAAGAATGGTTGTGATGGGCTATTTAGTAATGTCTCTGCCCAGTGATCACCAGACTGGGGTTCGAATCCCGATCAAACTCATTAGTTCCTTTGGTCACTACAACCTCACCATTCTTGTGAGCTGAGGAATGGGGGGTTTGAGGAGCCTATAGTTCAAATTGCTATCATCAGCAGCCATTGCCTGGCCCTACATGGTCCTAGCTTGATGGAGAGGGGTCTTGGCCGTTGATAATATGTATTTATGGTCAGTCTCTGAGGCATTGTCCTGCCAGGGCATTGTCACTGTCCTTTGCTTCTGCCATATGAACTCGGCGAGCAATAAGGGTGCGACAGGTTACACTTTCTCAGAGAGAGGATTGACAAGAATTCCTGTGTCCAACTGTACATAATATTTGAATTTAATGAAATTGTAAATGTAAATATTGCAAGGTTAAGAATAGCTTTAAAAGCCGATGCGTAATTCTACCACGATCTCCTGCTAACGGTTTCCAAAGGTTTTTACAAACTCTGCCGTTCTTCAGAATTATTGGGTGCCTTGGAAGGATTTAATCAGGCCCCACAAGATATTATCCTCCTGAGAGGTTGACTGAGCCGCTTTATAGTGACCAGGGTCATCAAATATGATTTTACGGAAACTTTCTCCTTTTATGGGGTTAGACGTGAAATGAGTTCTCTCTACTCTTCTCTGGTAGACATACCTACCCTCTGAGTACCTCCATGAAATCCATGACGGATTTAGCCTTATTTGAGAAGGATGAAAACTACCCATCTCAGACGGCATCTATATGAAGTTCTTGATAACGTTGAACTTATGGCTTTCCAACTCATCAAGAACCTAATTATTACACATTACTGTAGCTCATCGTAGCTTCGTTGAAAGACCACCATTATGTTCTCTATTAAAGATTTTCGTTACGATGTTTCTATACGCCCGGTAAAAAAAAAAACACCACTATATTCACTGTGACATAACCCTAATTTTACCCATTCCTGCTGATAGCTTTGCAATTGCCGAATATGAGCGCACTAAGATGATTAGCCTCTGAGATGGTACTTTGATGTATTTCGTTTCTAAACCATTGGCCCAATCTAAGTTTACGCAGCAGGTTTTCCTCTTATGACGTGGTAAAGAGCACTCTCGACAGCTTTAAAAATCTTGCCTTAAAACTTTCTGAATATGGGAAATCTCTGAGATTTTGCAGCCTTCCCTCATTTGCGTAATACACACACACACACACACACACATATATAAATATATATATATATATATATATATATATATATATATATATATATATATATATATACACACACATAAGAATGGAGAAGCAGTGAATTAAAAGCTCAAGATACAGACGACTGGCGAAATCTAACCGAGGCCCTTTGCCTCAATAGGCGTAGGAGGAGATGATGATGATGATGATGATGATGACGATGATATATATATATATATATATATATATATATATATATATATATATATATATATATATATATATATATATATATATATATGGTTATGAGTGTGTGCGTGTCTGTATACAGTCTGCTAGATTTTAGCAACTAGATTGACGAGGAAAAAGAGAGCGCAACATTCTTCAGGTTTAATATTTGGCCAAATTTTCTAAACATTTCAAGTCTAATAATCTGCAAATATAAAACACAATGCACATCAAGTATTCCCAGATGTGAAGTGATTTCCGATTTCAATCCCCGGGAATTTTTCAGAACTTCGTTGTAAGAATATAATTTTGATAACGCTGCCCAAAAAGAAAGAAATAAAAACACTAATCTCTATCATTTCGAATCATTGTCTATTAAACAGCTTGTCTGATCACTCAATAACCAGACTCCACTTTTTTCTACATTTCCCCTTTAAGTAAACCTTTTATAATTTTATATTTGCCTTTGTAATATATATATACATATATATATATATGTGTGTGTGTGTGTATACATACATACATACATACATACATATATATATATATATATGTATATATATGCATACGTGTATATACAATAAAGACATGTATATATACATATATCATGTATAGGTTATATAACAAATATACATTTTTAGATCCCGCTGGGGATGCCTAGTCACAAGGTTGGCTGTTCTAAAAATTGTTGTTAATGAATATTGTTAAGTTTTCCCAAGTGTTTTCGTTTCCACCGACTAATTTTTATGCCGGATATTATGAAAATCACTGACATTTCTTATCATGCAATAAGAACTTGTACCACAGCCCGACAAGGGTCGCAACAATATATATGTATATATATATATATATATATATATATATATATATATATATATATATATATATATATATATATATATATACACAGGATGTCCCAAAACTATGTACACAATCTTTGGAATGTTACAACTTGCTCAATTTATTGATATCAACGTGGAAAACAGATTCACAGGAGAGAAACAATGCACATTTAAAGATTCTGAGAGTTCACAGTGGAGAAAGTAAGAGTATATGGGGCAATTTGATTATGTTAAAAAAAAAAGATCAGCTCACATAAAGCGTTCAAACTGGTTGCCGTTCTGCTCAATACATTTTTCGCATCGTGAAAATATGGAACTACAAACTGTTAGTAGCATTTCTCTTAGTATCTGAGCAAATTCTTTTTCGATTGCCTCTCTAAGTTCATCAATTATTTTAGGTTTTCTGCTGCGCATGCTTCAAAATACAATGGACGTTTGATTTTGGGATATCTGTTTCACATGACAGTTGACGAACAGATTTTCATGGGGATTGTAATCATTAGCAAACCCGTCTTGCTCTTTAGTTGTGTGTATGTATATATATATATATATATATATATATATATATATATATATATATACATATATATATACATATATATATATATATATATATATATATATATATATATATATATATACACACCAATATATATCACAAACATATGAACTCCAATCAAGTCTTCCCCTTTCCTTTCATATTCACCATCAACATCATCATTTGCCATTACAACTCCACAGCAGAACAAAGACCTCACACACGTCCTTTCGCATGCGTCTGTGTATGGTCTTTCTGGGCTATTCCACAGCAGCAAACTTTCTTAGTTTGCCAACCCATCGTCTTCTCTCCTTTCCCACTCTGTTATTCTTATTGTCCATCTATTGTCATTCATTCTCATTATATATCTTGCTCATGGCCATTTTTTTTAACATGTTATTAGAATATACTATACTTTAGTTTGCTCTCGTATCCATGCTGATCTTTTTCTGCCTCTTAACGTTATTCCCCTCATTATTATTTCCATAGCTCTTCGAGTTGTAACTAGCTTATTTTTTAAGGCTTTTGCAAGGCTCCAAGTTTCAGATGCATCACTTGATACTGGTAGGCCCATTTGATTAAATACTTTTCTTTTTAGAGAAAGTGGCCTTTTACTTTTCATAATTGAATTTTCTTTACTACCAAAAAGCTATCCATCCAATGGTTATCCTTCTTCTAACTGAGGTCTCAGTGACTGGCCAACGGGTAAGTCACTGAACCTTTGGTTCCGTGGTCGGGGTTCGAAACCTTAACCAACCAGAAGCTATTATCATAAAGTTAATTGCCCCTTGGGTCTCTGATTCCGAGGCAAAGTGAATTTGATATTAAGAAGTATTTATGGTTTATATATATATATATATATATATATATATACATATATATTATATACACATATATACATATATATTCATATATATACACATATATAATTATACATACATTTAGAGATATACATATATATATAAAGACCATTTATCAATGCTCCGGGACATCAGCAGTTAAAAATTTCCGAAAAACATTCCAGGAATCTTATTCTTATATATTTCTTCTTTTAAAACGAATATAAAATCATGAGGTTGTTGAGTCGAAGTCGAATTGACTATTAGTTAAAAGAGCATTTAAGACGCATCCTGAAAGAAAACTGAGGCATTTGCTTGAAGCCAAATAGAGGTAGAGAGGAGAATGGTAAATAGTCTCTAATATTTAATTCGAAGGTCTTTTCTTCAAACAAAAAATTTATCAATAATGTCATATCTAAATGAAACTAAATCAATTTCATGAAACTTATTCCTTCAAGCATGATTTGTTACTATCAACTCGATAACAGTCGATTGCCTATGTGGAACTGAAAAAACTATTCTCTCTCTCTCTCTCTCTCTCTCTCTCTCTCTCTCTCTCTCTCTCTCTCTCTCTCTCTCTGATGAATTCAATATAAAAAATAACCTCTAGTAAATTTCTTAAATGCATAAAGAATTGAAAGAACACAGACTAATCGGTTGTGGTGGCCGACGAGGTAACGTTCCTGTCTGATGATCACCAGACTGGTGTTGGAGTCCAGCACAAACTCGTTAGTTTCTTTGGTCGTTGCAACCTCAACATCCTTAAGAGCTTAGGATGATGGGTCTGGGGGGAGCCTAGAGGTGTATCTGCTGAGTTATCGGCAGCCATTACCTGGCATTCCTTGGTCCAAGCTTGGGTGGAGAGTGGGCTTGGGCGCTGATCACATGTGATATAGTCAGTCTCTAGGGCATTGTCCCGCTTGAAAGGGCAATTTCGCTGTCCCTTGACTCTGCCATTCATGAGGTGCCTTTAAAGCCTCAAAGGCCTCAATTCTAAGTTTTATAATCCAAAACTTAACAGAGAATTGAGAGTTGCAAATGTTGTAAATCCCAAAAGCAGCTTAATGAGGATACCGAATATTTTAGAGATTATATTTCAGAAGATCGTCATGAAGAACTATCCCATTAAAACTTGATATTTTAAATAAGAGTTAAGCTGTGTTATAATTCTACTTAAATCAAGTGAAAGATTATTATTATTATTATTATTATTATTATTATTATTATGATGATGATGATGATGATGATGATGATGATGATTATTATCATTATCATTATTTACTAAGCTGCAACCCTAGTTGGAAAAGCAGGATGCTACAAAAGCCTAAGTGGTCCAACAGGGAAAATGGCCCAGTGAGGAAAGGAAATTAGGGAATAAATAAACTACAACAGAAGTAATGAACAATTTTAATAACAGTAACATTAAAATAAATCTCACATAAATAAACTTTAAAAAACTTTAAAACAAGAGGATGTGAAATAAGATAGAATAGTGTGCCCAAGTGTACCCCCAAGCAAGAAACCTCTACCCCAAGACAGTGGAATACCATGGTACAAAGGCTATGGCACTACACAAGACTTAGGAAACAATGGTTTGATTTTGCAGTGTCCTTCTCCTAGAAGAGCTGCTTACCATAGCTGAAGAGTCACTTCTACCTTTACCAAGAGGAAAGTAGCCACTGAACTATATATATTAGAGTATACGATACTGTGGTGGCAGACCATCTTATGAAGGGTTAAGTTTGTAATTTAAGTAAACTAAATTGTAATATCAAATGGAGGAAATTGGTTAGAAACAAATATCCCATACATAATGACTTAACGTGACTCTTGCCAGCCTTAAAGGAACGATTAGAAATTGTAGATCATTTTTCATTAGAAATTTACTTTCAAAAAAAAAAAAAAAGTTCAAAACCATTGGGTTAAATGACCAGAATTCGAACTATTTTATATAAAATTTTTAGAAATATTACGAACAAATATTTTCATAGAAGAAAATTTTCAAAACATGTATTCCCAAAGAATTATCAGCGCCAACTCCAAATAATTTGAGCATTGAAATGTTGATAAAAAAAAAAGTATTTTATTTATCCTTCTATTCTTTCTTATAAAAGAATTCATTTATACCCAATGTAAGAGGAAATAACTTTAAACAGGAAAATGAAGGAAAATAATATTTTAATAAAGTTTTCCTCTTGGCTGACAAACTTCATACCTGTAGAACAATCTGTTTATCTGTCTGTCCATCTGTTTGTCTGTATAGCCAGTTGGCGGTCTCTATTTATGCATTTATAAATATGTTGACAGTTTATAAATATTTGCTTAATGATTTGTTTACTTACTATTTATTATTTACTATTTATTAGTCTATTCATTTTTATGTGTATTTGTTTCATGTATAACAAGCTCCATTACTGTACTTGGTATTATCTATTCTGGTCTATTTTATAATTAAATATTGAACTGTTTACAAGTCTATACGACTTTAGAGTATTATTATTATCATTATTATTATTATTATTACTATTATAATTATCATTATTATTATCATTATTACTTGCCAAGCTACAACCCTAGTTTGAAAAGCAAGATGTTATAAGCCCAGAGGCTCCAACAGGGAAAACAGCCCATTGTGGAAAGGAAAAACGGAAAAATAAAATATTCTAAGAACAGTAAGAATATTAGAATAAATATTTCCTATACAAACTATGAAAACTTTAACAAAACAAGAGGAAGAGAAATGAGATAGAATAGCGTGCCCGAGTGTACCCTCAAGCAAGAGAAATCTAACCCAAGACAGTGGAAGACTGAACAACCTCAATGAGTAAAGTAATAAATGTAGAAATGTTTATGGAGTAAATTCCCTTTACTCCTGAACATTTATTGACAAATAAAGGATAATAAAAATACCACTTTCCCCTCTCTCTCTCTCTCTCTCTCTCTCTCTCTCTCTCTCTCTCTCTCTCTCTCTCTCTCTCTCTCTTATCGATCTTCTATAGGCCAATACAACATATTGCTACGATGGGAACATTCCTATACCTCTTACTGTAATTGGTATTTGTATTGACAGTGAATCTATCTATCTATCTATCTATATATATATATATATATATATATATATACTCCTTTTCCGAATGGGGATACCTTACCGTGGTGAAAGGGTTTGAGTATCTTCATAATCAGCAAAGCTGTACTAGTTAGCTCACTCACACTAGGTTGGTTTGTTGTAAGCGATCAAACAAAAATCTCTCACCATCGCCAATCCTCACAAGTCAAAGTGTCCTGCATTGGATTAGAAACAGTTGCACTTTTTGTTGTTATTGTAATTGTTGTCGCTTATATATATATATACATATATATATATATATATATATATATATATATATATATATATATAGAGAGAGAGAGAGAGAGAGAGAGAGAGAGAGAGAGAGAGAGAGAGAGAGAGAGAGAGAGAGAGAGATTTTAAGAACAGTAAAAATATTGAAATAAACCATCAACATATAAACTATAAAAACTTATGAAAAAGAGGAGGAGAAATAGGATAGTATAGTGTGCCGAGTGTACCCTCAAGCTAGAGAATTCTACCCCAAGACAGTGGAAGACCATGGTACAGAGGCTCTGGCACTACCCAAGACTGGAGAACAATATTCGGATTTTGGAGTGTCCTTCTCCTAGAAGAGTATACAAGTTACAGATAAATGGTAGTTAAAGATGTACAAAAGTTCTCTGAAGTAAAAGAGCAATGAAAATCTTACTCCCATATAAATGATTATGTTCTACATTTATCATTATCTCCTACGTCTATTGACGCAAAGAGCCTCGGTTAGATTTCGCCAGTTGTCTCTATCTTGAAGTTTTAATTCAAAACTGCCTCATTCATCATTTACTTCACGCTTCATAGTCCTCAGCCATGTAGGCCTGGGTCTTCAAACTCTTCTATGCCTTGTAACAAAAAATATATCCAATACACAAACTCGCGATGAACAATATTAGGTCTCTTCTCACTCCACTGTTCAGTTTAATATTGATATCACGTATAGCCTGAATAGAAACATTTATTTTTACGTATAATAGCGTTCGTAAGTCATTAGAATCAGTTCATCTTATGCTAAAAAATAAAATAAAACTCTTCATATGTATCATACATGAGGCCTCAGAATCAGTTTAAACTTTACAAGTAATATAAAATTATATTTAGTTAATGCAAAACCAATAATCCAATTCAAGTGAATAAAAAAAAAATCTTGTGAGGGATAAATATACAATCTTTCACGATACAATTATATTGAAATGAAAATCGATGATATCCAAGAAACATATAAGAGTTTGAAGACCCAGGTCTACATGGGACTACGAAGCGTGAAGTAGATGATGATGAATGGAAAAGCATTAAATTAAAAGCTCAAGATAGAGATGACTGGTAAACTCTAACCGAGGCCCTTTAAGTCAACAGGCGTAGGAGGAGATGATGATGAATAAATGTAAGCTAAACTGTAAGTTTTTCTTTTTCCCCTGACCTTCGACTAGGAGACAGTAGTTAAATTTTGGAATCAGGGAGTATCTGGCATCTCTCTAGAACGCGAAGACGGTATTTTCATGGCTTTATGGGAAGTCATAAGAAAAGAAAGGAAGCTTTTCCTCTTCTTTCAGTACCCATTGTTAATAGCGTCTGCCCTTTTCATTCTTCCTCTCTCTTCATTATTGGTATTACTATTATGATCATTACATCCACCAATAATTCTGAAAGAATATATCTGAAGAGCTGAGTAATTCCAATATATCTACAGAATAAATAAAATAAATTTTGCAAATAGTCAAATGAAAAGTGTACTTAAAAAAAATTGATAGTTTTATCAATTTTCCAATTAATTTACCAGAAATTATTCATGCTTACTCGCTATTACCACTTGTATTTTCACAAACTTTATATATCAATAAATCTTCAGCGGTTATAAGGCAAAGATCGGGAAGAGAAAGTCAAATTATAAATCTATGGATAACAACAGTACAAATGATCAAATCCTCCATGAGAGAGAGAGAGAGAGAGAGAGAGAGAGAGAGAGAGAGAGAACGAATTGTTTGGAAATCTCAGTGTTGTGAGGTGTATGAGGACAGAGAAGAATATGTAAAGAATAGACCAGACTATTCAGTGTATGTGTAGGCAAAAGGAAAATGAACCGTAACCAGAGAGAAGGATCCAATGTAGTATAGTCTGGCCAGTCAAAGAGCTGTTCACACATACTTATGGATTTCCAAAGATTATCTTTGTACAACTCCAACGTTTGAGCTAGTATCATGTTTTTTTTAAGTTCGTTATTACATTGCAGCTCAATTATTTCCTTTCGCATATCCTCAGGTATATTTTCCACATCCCCAGAGAAAGGAAAAGCATAGAGTTCAATATTGCGTTAATGTCTTCTGAAGTAATGATATCTATTTCAAAATTTCCCTCTTAAACCTGCCAGTTTTGTCAATGTTTTTCAAGTAAAAGTGGATTATTTTGTGGTCTTACATTTGGAATTCCCACAGAAGTAATTTGGTTTGAAACTCTTAGATTAGTGAGAAAGGATCGTTTACGAGTTGATCTTTTCTTTGAAGTCAAAATATTCACTTTATAACGACAGTTAGTTATTTCTTTCAAGAATGGGGTGACTGTGCACATTTAATTATTATTCGTTTCGTTTATAGAGTCAAAGAATAGCACTCTTTCTTTCAAACATTCATGTGCTCTTTTCAGCATTCGGGCTTTCTTAACCAACTGACTTCATGACAATACTTCATACCAGAGTATTCTGCCTTAATATCTGTAATTAACTGTTGAAACTTGCAGAGATTCACTCCCTTGAATTAATGAAATTGGCGGTTTTTGCAAATTCATAAGTCACGCACTGAAAATAGATCTCTGAACACAAAGCTTCCCGCTTTTTTATATAATGCCGGACAACAATGACAAATCACCGTTAATTGACCTTCATTACGTAGTTCCTTTAGATAATGTTTTTGTTTTTTTGCTTCAGAAATTTATCTCTATTATTTTTTTCAAGAATTGCCCTAACAAATGACGACAATCAATTTAAACAGACCTGTGATATTGCATCTTCATAAACACCTAGTCATATACGTACAAGCATAAATGATAAAGGGGGCGGAGTCTACCTTAGACATGAATAGTTATATACATATATGTAAATATATATAATTGTATATATATATATATATATATGTGTGTGTGTGTGTGCACATATATACATATATACTGTATGTGCGTGTTATATATATATATATATATATATATATATATATATATATATATATATATATATATATATATATATATATATATATATATATATATATATGTGTGTGTGTGTGTGTGTGTGTGTTCCATAACATTACTCTTAGTTACTTGGTTATAACAGAATAAAAACTGCAGATATTTACTCAATCTCGAAGTACATTTTGTTGTAACATCAAAACCAGGTATAATGTTAGAGAGGCTGTCGGTAAGAATAGCTGAATTGATCTGATTATAAAAGATTTTCATTCTTGTTTTTCTATTTTTCAGGTCATTTGTATCAATATTAATTTCATAACTTTTTCGAACGACACAAACCATTATTTTTGGAATATCTTGTATACTTTTCTACTTTATATTTACCCTATTTATTGATGGATAAGGATTATATTATTTTCATTATTATTATTATCAAATGCTAAGCTACAACCCTAGTTGGAAAAGCAGGATGCTATAAGTCCAGGGGCTCCAACAGGGAAAATACCCCAGTGAGGAGAGGAAATAAGGAAAAAATTAAATATTTTAAGAATAGTAACAACATTAAAATGAATATTTCCTATATAAACTTTAAAAACTATAACAAAACAAGTGGAAGACAAACTAGATACAACTCTGTGCCCGAGTGTACCCTCAAGCAAGAGAACCCTAGCCCAAGACAATGGAATACCATGGTACAGAGGCTATGGCACTACCCAAGACTAGAGAACAATGGTTTGATTTTGGAGTGTCCTTCTCCTAGAAGAGCTGCTTACCATAGCTAAAGAGTCTCTTCTACCCTTATGTATGGTTTTAAATATGTAAATGTTTAGCAATGATTTCTTTACGAATGTTAAGTCATTAAGTTTCCTTTTACACTATCAAAGAGAGAGAGAGAGAGAAAAGAGAGAGAGAGAGAGAGAGAGAGAGAGAGAGAGAGAGAGAGAGAGAGGAGAGAGAGAGAGAGAGATCAAAGTAGTGCGCACTATTAGCATGATGATTCTGAGAGCACTGCAGAATACATTACAGAGAGATGATTATGTAACTAGAAAGCCTCTCACTTGAAGTTGATATCTACCTATTTATATATCTATCTATCTCTATCTATTCATATCTTTATCATTCTCTATAATAAAATTAAACTTCACTTATACCACTTATAAAATGAAAACTATTATTATTATTATTATTATTATCATTATTATTATTAACCAGCAAATTAAACATAATAGAATGGAAAAACAAATCATCCCATTTTCTTGGTATTACAGAAAGAACAAGAAACGCACCATGAATGCAGACCTCCGCCACGGCAGTTCATTTCTAGAAAACAGATTGCCTTTCCCAGAATCAATTTAGACCGCAGACGTATTTGAAGTCAGTGTGACAACCATGTGCGAACTTGGGGCTAAGGTTAGGGTTAATTCGGTCGACCTTCTGCTCGACACTGACCTTGACCTTTGACGTAGGACTCTCAAAACTGAATCGCTTACACGTTTCAACATAATTAATCCCTGGAAGTTTCACTACTCTGTGAGTAAAATTGTGGCCAGGAAGTTGTTCAAAAACAGACAAATGGACAAACGTGGACGGAAACATAGCCTCCTCCAAACTTCGTTACCGGAGGTAATAACTTGGCTATCATCATAATCATCCACAATATCTACTCCTTCTTCTGGAGAGAGCCAGATAGCTGTGAAATTGCCTGGGAACTTTCAAACAAAAAGTCTGCAAATGACAGAACAAAGGCAGGAATTTGATATCAGAGCGAAAGAATCTTCCATATGTACTTCGTGTAGATTTACACTGGCTGCCGATTAAAGCGAGAATTTAATTTAAAATATGTACAATAACCCACCAAGTTAACAGAACCGGTTGTCCAAAATACTTAAGAGAATTGCTACATATTGCGCAGCCAACAAATCGTGTCGACGCGAGAATAGTTACAGATGGCTTCAAACTGTTGGAACCTAGATTTATGTCCACTTTGGGCTCCAGAGCCTTTAAATATGCGGCCCCGAGACTATATAATAAGCTCCCACGAAACATTCGAATGATTGAAGACATAAAGGCTTTCAAGAGGAAACTGAAGACTTTCTTATTTCATGAGTCTTTTGACAGTAACGATTTAACAGTAAATGAACAATATGTGACTTGAAAAGATAAATACTGTGAACGAACAAGGTAAAACGACAGTGGAGGTCCTGTAGAGAGTGGGGTTCCCCTGCTGTATGTGACCGGAAAAGCAGCCATCAAAGATAGATAGATGCTCAGGCCTTCTCCATCACGAGGCTCAATATTACACAGTATTCTAGAAGTTTTATTCCAGTTGTGACCTAGTTGTGGAATGATCTTCCTATTCGGGTAGTTGAATCGGTAGAACTTCAAAAGTTCAAATTTGTGGCGAATGTTTTTATGTTTAACAGGCTGACATAAGTCTTTTGATAGTTTATATATGAAATGTGTGTTTTGATAATGTTACTGTTTTTAAAATATTTTCTTTTACTTATTCATTACTTCTTATATCGTTTATTTATTTCTTTATTTCCTTTCCTCATTGGGCTATTTTTCCCTGTTGGAGCCCTTGGACTCATAACATTTTGCTATTCCAACTAGGGTTGTAACTTAGCTAATAATAATAATAATAATAATAATAATAATAATAATAATAATAATAATAACACGTATGGAAAATAACTCAACTCTCAGCATGCCACAACACTTAAAATAAATCTTATCAATCAATACAGCTAAAAAGGTACCGAAAAACAGACACAACATGGCGTTTGAAAACACTGGTAATGAGGTTGTTATCTGGCTTAAAATACTATATTGTTATGCAAGGTGATGCGCAAAAAAGAAAAAAAAATGTGTGACCATTAGCAAATTTCTAAAGATTATTATTATCATTATTATCTAAGCTACAACCCTACTGTGAAAACCACGATGCTATAAGCCCAAAAGGGCTCCAACAGGGAAAATAGCCCTGTGAGGAAAGTAAATGAGGAAATAAAAAGAACCTTTTACGAATAGTTACAACGTTAAAGTAAAGCTTTCTTATATAAATGAGTTGTTAATGAGAGCTTCCAATTACCCACACCTCAGAGAAGAGAAACCATTTTTTCTCTACATTATTTTTCTATATTGGTGAATAAGATAGACATAGATAAATCGTTTAAATTTACTTTTATAGAGACGTCCTGGGATAGATCCTGAAGTAGAAATTTACTTTAGTACTTCAACAAATTATGTTTACTAAGAACTCTTCGAAGAAGTTTCTTCCATATTTCAAGAAGTTCTACCACATTCGGTAAAATATTCAAATCTATTCTAAATAATTTTGGATTTTTATATTTTAGATTCTATTATTATTATTATTATTATTATCATTATTATTATTATTAATACTACTACTACTATTACTAGCTAAGCTAAAACCCTAGTTGGAAAAGCAAGATGCTATAAGACCAAGGGCTCCAACAGGGAAAAATTACCCAGTGAGGAAAGGAAATAAGGAAATAAACGATATAAGAAGTAATGCACCATTACAAAATATTTTAAAAACAGTAACAACATTAAAACAAATATTTCATATATAAACTCTAAAAAAAGACTTATGTCAGCCTGTTCAACATGAAAACATTTGCTGCTAGTTTGAACTTTTCAAGTTCCACTGATTCAACTACCTGATTATAACTATTATTATTATTATTATCATCATTATTATTATTATTATTACTTGCTAAGCTACAACCCTAGTTGGAAAGCAGCATGCTATAAACTCAGGGGCTCCAACAGGGAAAATAGCCCAGTGAGCAAAGAAAAAAGGCAAATTAAATATTTTAAGAAAAGTAACATTAAAATAAATATCTTCTATATAAAAAATAATAGAAAAAGGAAGAAAAATAAGATAGAATAGTGAGCCCAAGTGTACCCTCAAGCAAGAAAACTCTAACCCAAGACAGTGGAAACCATGGTACAGAGGCTGTGGCACTACCCAAGACTAGAAAACAATGGTTTGATTTTGGAGTGTCCTTCTCCTAGAAGAGCTGCTTACCATAGCTGAAGAGTCTCTTCTACCCTTACCAAGAGGAAAGCGGCCACTGAACCATTACAGTGCAGGAACCCCTTGAGTGAAGAAGAATTGATTAGGAAGATCATTCCACAACTTGGTCACAGCGGGAATAAAACTTCTAGAATACTGTGTAGTATTGCTTTCAGTTAGGGACGTTTATTAAGTAGCAATTCAGTGTAATGTTATATAATGGAATTGATTTTTCGCAATTCACTGTAATGTTCAATAATGGTGTTGGTTTTTCCAAGACATAATAACATTGTAAATGCAACAGAGTTGAACCAAATTAAAAAGTGACAATTTTTAGTAAAGCTTCGCCCATAGAGAATATTGTTTCCATCCTATGGTGAGACATTGATGATGGAACACATTAACAGAAACGGAAATTGAATAGCAACTCAGAGAAATCAACTTGGCAACAACTACCAATTGGTTTCCTCTCCAACTTCAATATTCAGGGAATGTAGGACAAAGCTTCCCTCTGTGAAGTACCTTCTAATGGAAGTTGAAACTCTACCCAGCTGTTAAATTAGTACCGCTCCCGGTAGGCGGACCTGCTAGGGAGAGAAGTTTGGACATTTATCAAAGTACTCCCTTTAAAACAGATTTAGGTTGGACGTTGTTTATTCCACTTTATTTACTAATGTCCCTTTGTTAATTTGGAGTCTAATTTATTACTACTACTACTATTATTATTATTATTATTATTATTATTATTATTATTATTATTATTATTATTATTTGCTAAGCTACAACCCTAGTTGGAAAAGCAGGACGCTATAAGCCCAAGGGCTCCAACAGGGAAATATAACCCAGTGATGAAAAGAAATAAGGAAAAACTACACGAGAAGTTTAATAACAATAACATTAAAATTAATCTTTCATATATAAACTATAACTTGAAAATAACGAGGTAGAGAAACAAGATAGAATAATGTGCCTGAGTGTACCCTCAAGCCAGAGATGTCTAACCCAAGACAGTGGAAGATCATGGTATAAGGGCTATGGCACTACTCAATAATTCACTAGAGGGACACTCAGTAGAGAGCATACCTCTGCCAAGGTAGCAAATTTCTCGAAACTAGCTTGTCTTAGGGTTAATTCGATCGAGTTTTTGCTCGAACTTGACCTTGACCTTTGACCTAGGACTTTCAAAATTTGATAATTTCCCCGTCTCAACATAACAATTAATCCCTGAAAATGTCACTACTCTTATAAGTAAAATTGTGACCACAAACAAACAAACAGGTGCGAAAACATAACCTCCTCCCAACTTCGTTGTGGGAGGTAATGAGAACTTTTGCTGTATATCTATACGGTATCACTGTATAAATATGTTTCCACATGATTGTATAACTAAAAAATAAATAATGATACAGGCGATAAGGGCTAGAAAAACAAAATACGAAATTGTATTCTAATTTGTTTATACTTGTTCATTTAATCATTGTTATTGGTAAAAGCGTCGAGAAGAGTGAGGACCTTCCAGGCAGAGAATACAGAGTAGGCTATCTGAATTCGAATAAAATATGTTATATTCTCCTCGATAGAGTTTCTGAAGTTTCTGATCAGGTAAAGAGCATCTTGCTATTTGTCATATGTGACCCAGCTGTTCTACTTTTCGCATTATTGAAAGTTGCTGACTTAAAATCGATGGATCATATAATAGAAACGAGCATAAACTTAAACAATCTGTTCCTTAACAGCGTGATAGTCGGCTGGAGTTAATTGCAATCCATGTTGAGGAGATGAAGCTATTAACTGCATCTCCAAGTTTTAATAAGGGAGTGGAAGAGGGTTAATGGCTCCTGGAAACACCTCTCATTTAAAGAAGTTAAAGTGTGGATGATGCTTGCTGATGGAAGAAAAAGATTGGAGCTCTTGAAATGAAGTGTTTGTGTACTATATGTTGTGCATGTAAAATTGATAGGAAAGAATTATTATTATCATTATTGTTATTATTATTACTTGTTAAGCACCAACCCTAGTTGGAAAAGCAGGATGCTATAAACCCAAGGGTTCCAACAGGGAAAATAGCCCAGTGAGGAAAGGAATTAAAGAAATAAATAAACTACAAGAGAAGTTTAAGAGCAATAATAACCTAATAATAAATCTTTTGTATATAAACTATAAAAACTTCAAAATAACAAGAGAAAGAGAAACAAGATAGAATAGTGTACCCCAGTGTACCTTCAAGCAAGAGAACTCTAACCCAAGACAGTGGAAGACCATGGTACAGAGTCTATGGCACTACCCAAGACTAGAGAAGAATGGTTTGATTTTGGAGTGTCCTTCTCCTATGAGAGCTGCTTACCATAGCTAAAGAGTTTCTTCTACCCTTACCAAGAGGAACGTAGCCACTGAGATACTAAAAAATGAAAAAGGATACAATAATTGAAAGGATTGAACGGTATTTTATAGGGATTCGGTGAAGAAGGAAAGTACAACAGCAATATGTTAATGTAAAGAACGTGTAATACAAAGGTTCTAGTAGGTACGAGCAGAGGAGGGTAAATGGAGGTGAAAGATGTTTGAATGGAATGGGCTTGATATCAAGGAAACAGAAGAGTTTAAAGGGCCCTCAAGAATGGCAGAGACAAGGAGTAGTGACATGACCTAGCAGGACAATGCCCTAGAGACTTACCATATATACATATGTTCAGTCCCCTCTCTACTCAAGCTAGGACTAAGAAGGGGCAGGCAACGGCTGCTGATGACTCAGCAGGTAGACCAAAAGGCTACCCAAAACCGACCATCCTTAGCTCTCAAAGATTTTGAGATTATAGACACTACAAGAAACTATTGAGTTAGACCGGGTCTCGAACCCCAGTCCAACTGATAACCTGTCAGGGACGTTTCCATTAGTAAGTGGTGCATTGGTGATAAGGCTTTGGTGTACTTTCTATCGTGGAATTGCACATCAAATGATCTGTTTTAGTGCTAAACATTCTATTACATAACACTACTTTCTATTTCCATTCTTTTTACTTACCCATTATACCATATTTCTTCCATGCTATATCCATTATTATTATTATTATTATTATTATTATTATTATTATTATTATTATTGCAAGCTAAGCTACAACCTTACTTGGAAAAGCAGGATGCTATAAGCCCAAATGCTCAATCAGGAAAAAATAGCCAAGTAAGGAAAGACAACAAGGAAATTAAAAAACTACAAGAGTATTAATGGATAACCAAAATAAAATATTTAACAACAGCAACAACATTAAAATAGATCTTTAATAAATGAACTATAAAAACTATAAAAAAAGAAAAGAAGTAAGATAGAATAGTATGCCAGGGTGTATCCTCGAACAAGAGATTTATACCCAAAGACAATAGAAGATCATGTTATAAAGGTTATGGCACTACCCAAATCTGGAGAACAATGGTTTGATTTTGGAGTGCCCTTCTTCTAGAAGAGCTGCTTACCATAGCTAAAGAGTCTCATCAACCTTTACCCAGAGGAAAGTAGCCACTGAACAATTACAATGCAGTAGTTAACCCATTGAGAGAAGAATCTTTTGGTAATCTCAGTGTTGTCAGATATATGAGGACAGAACAGAAGTTTAAAGAATAGGCTAGACTCTAACCAGCGAGATAGATCCAAAGTAGTACTGTCTAGCCAGTCAAAGGATCCAATAACACACTAGCGGTAGTATCTCAACGGGTTGCTTGGTGCCCTGTCCAACCTACTACGATCATAATATTTGAAACATTCACCAACTACTCCTCACTCCAGTTCCTTAACCCTAGCTCAAACTTTATCAATT
>NC_090746.1:9298544-9323544 GCF_036898095.1 Palaemon carinicauda
TAAAAACTTTCCACTTGGTTCATGGTCATTTACACACATTTTCTCATCCCACTGTGCGTCAATTTTACTCCCTCTAATTTTCCATTCTCATAATCACAAACGATCTTACTAACTTATCTCTCTATGTGTGCATTCATAACCTAATTTCATTTTCAAAATTTTTTTAATACTTATGATAATTCTAACTTGTATTAAGTCGGAGGAAAAATTTGACTATTTTGTCCGTAACTCAAATTTAAATTAATTCTAACTTAATCTTCAACCTACTCATCAGATATACCACTTGCACTCCTCTTTTCAGCTTATACCTACCAATTTGATGTTCCACCTTCTCTTTGTTATAAATAATCTAGCAAAATCTCTTTCTAAAGTTTCATTTCTTTCCAAAATACATGTCTAGCTCGAATTTCTTTCCCAGCACATTCCCAAAAACTCTCTATTTTTCTTTGTTTCAGAAACTCAAAACTATCAACACTGTTATTTTTTCCTGTTAACCGAGTTTTCTTATAAATAACCTAAAACTACCATTAAATACAAATATACAGATATAAACATAATACATATCTACTGTATGCGCACACATACGCCCTCAAATTCTGGTTAGGTAAAATAAATATAGAAAAAGAATGATTTATTAAACGACTTGGTATGTCGATGATAATGACTTCGAAGTATCATTGTCCTGATATCATTGATGATTAATGAGACTATATAGAATTTTTTTAAAACAAGTTGTTAATTACTCTTCTGTTATAAAATCCTAATGCATTACATATTTCGTTCAAGGTTAGTTTTCTAGATTAAATAAACATGAGGTGTATTTCCAGTTTTATTGTGCAGAAGTCTTCAAGTTACGGCTTAAAGTTATTTATTAAAAACAGTGCTGTTTGAAACCTTTTGCATTAAATTTTTGCTTTAATACAATCTTTCATGACCTAGAAACAGAAATCAACCAGATTTTGAATACTAAAATGATCTATTCAATAAACTTATTGATATATTGATAAAGAATCAATTACTTTGCTCTAGAATCTAAACGCTTACACAGTAATGTTCCATATGCTATTTTCAGAATCCTTTTTCTCTTTCTTATTTACCATGAACTTCTTTTGGGCTCTCATGACCGGTAAGTGTTTCGATATCTCCATTCCAGCGATGCCGTCTCTACGTCTTGCCAGCTTGTTTTTATGTTTCTTCCTCCTCTCAGTTTCTAGTGACTTCATGTAGGTTGGATTAGAAACTGTCTTGAGGTATAAGCTTTCATCATCGTGCTGTTTCAATGGGTAATCATCTTTGAAAGCTGCGTTGAAAAACGGCCGATATTTTAGGTAAAGAAGAAGGGCTGTTGGTATGGTGTTTCCTGAGAGATATAGAGATAATCATATATAATAATATATAAATTAATCATCATTCAGTTTGTGGAATTGGAGAATATATAATAGCTAAAAGATTTAAATTATTCTACCTAAAGGGTGATTGTATCACACAAATGATGTTTCATCAATTCTTATTATTTTTCTTATTTCCTGAATAACAAAGGGAAATAAATGCCTTCATGTTTAAAGGCCGCTTATGAATGGCAGAAGGGGCAATGACACTGCCCTTTCAAGTGGGATAATGCCTTAGAGACTGACCATATATACATATGATCGGCACCCAAGCCCCCTCCCCACCCAAGCTAGGACGAAGGAGGGCCAGGGAATGGCTGCTGATGACTCAGCAGATACACCTATAGGCTCCCCAAACGCCCCATTTTTAGCTCACAAGGATGGTGAGGTTGCAGCGACCAAAGGAACTAACGAGTTTGAGCGGGACTTGAATCCCAGTCTGGCATTTACCAGTCAGGGACGTTACCACCTCAGCCACCACAACTTGCTTATACTTATGCGTTAGACTAAAGGAATCTAAATTCTAACTTTCCAAAATAAATATTATTTTGGGTTTCAGTTTGTTAGCAAGCGTACTGGCAAAGACGTCAATCTATTTAATAATATACATGCACTTAATCTTATACTAATCGTTGTTTTAACTATTAAAAAAAAAAAAATAATAATAATAATCAACGCAAGCGATGGTCGATTTCTAGAACTCCCTTTATCTGAATTTACTTTATTAAAAACGTAATATTCTCAAAATAAACATACATCTTGTTTGGTAGTGCCATAACCTCTGTACCATGGTCTTCCATTGCTTTGGGTTAGAGTTCTCTTGATTGAGGGTACACTCGGGCACACTACTCTATCTAATTTCTCTTCCTCTTGTTTTGTTAAAGCCTTTATAGTTTATATAGGCAATATTTATTTTAATGTTGTTACTGTTCTTAAAAATACTTTATTTTCCTTTTTTTCCTTTCCTCACTGGGCTATTTTCCCTGTTGGGGCCCCTGGGCTTATAGCATCCTGCTTTTCCAACTAGGGTCGTAGCTTAGCAAGTAATAATAATAATAATAATAATAATAATAATAATAATAATAATAATATAATTCCATGACCGTACATCTGAGTAGCAGCTAAAATCCTTTTATCTATCATGTTCAGAATATGGCAGAATAATACAATGCTACCAGTTTGATCTGAATGGAACTGAATTTAATTTTAGGCCTTAAGCCAAGCACTGGGGGATCAAAGGCCATTCAGCGATGCGTAATGCAAAATAATCAACCATACCTGTATTCTCACAACATTTGGTTTCACTTCATCTTCAAAAACCAATCACACAACTATCATACAATAATCTATAAATGCAAAATAAGGAGAGATTAAAGGATTAAGAAAATAAATTAATAAAATTAATTAAAGCTTATGATATAAACAAATACTCAGTATACATTTTTTTTTCAAGTTCAGGGTATTACAATTTTCACCCAGTATATCTCTTAAAGGTTTGTCCTGGAGCTAAACCCACAAAAATACCAAATGATTTTATTTGTCTCTCTGGCTAATGAGCTCCAAAACCTAGTTTAATTTTGGCTAATTCCTTTATAATGCTTAACTTGTAAGTCAGTAAATATGAGTTAATAATCATGTATGAACTTCTCCGTCTTCCTTCCTGAATTCTCCGAATTGTAAGGTTTGATTTTCATTAACATTGAAAGTTTCTTGCTTGGTTCGTTGTGTCATCACAAAACTGCAGATCTTTCGAATTCCAGTAATTTTTCTTTAAACAGTTCTCCTACCACTGGAAAGGGGTAAGGATAGCAATTTCTGGAAACTGTTTCAGGGCGGATCCTTCTTCATTAATCCTAACATCATAGAAGCCATAGAAAACGTGTATTTCTTTAGGTATTAGATACTAGAGTGATGTACCCGAATGATAAAGGATGGGGGTTGATCATAGTTTATTATTATTAATTATCATTTTTATTATAATTATTATTATTAATTATTATTATTATTGATGATAATTATTATTATCATTATTATTAATTATTATTATAATTTCTTATTGATTATCAATTACTTATTATTACTTATTTATTAATATTATTATTATTATTATTATTATTATTATTATTATCATTATTAATATTATTATATTAATTATTATTATCATTATTATTATAATTATCATTATTATTATTATCATCACTATTATTATTATTATTATTATTATTATTATTATTATTATTATTATTATTACTAATCATTATTAGTTATTAATTTTTATTAATTATTAATTATCATTATTACTTATTTATTAATATTATGAATATTGTTATTATCATAATTATTGTTATTATTATTTACTATTATTAATTGTTATCATTATAATTATCATTATTATAATTATTATTATTTAATATTATTATTATCATTATTATTATTATAATTATCATTATTATTATTATCATCACTATTATTATTATTATTATTATTATTATTATCAATTATTATTATTATTATTGTTATTATTATTATTATCAATATTATTATTATTGTTATTATTATTATTATCATTATGATTATTATTAATTGTTATTATTATTTCATTTATTAATTACTATTATTAATCACCATTATCAATTGTTATTAATTATTAATTATTTTATTATTCTATCATCATATAATTATTATTATTATTATTATTATTAACCATAACTGGGTATCATCATCATTATTATTATCATTTTATTATAATTATTATTATCATTATTATTATTATTATTACTATTATCATCCCAAGGTGGAAAAGCAGGATGCTATAAGACCAAGGGCTCTAACTTGGAAAAATAGCCCAGTAAGGAAAGGAAATAAAGAAAAACATCAACTAAAACAGAAGTTTAAGAATAAGAACATTAAAATAAATATTTCATATATAAACTATAAAAATAACAAGAAGAAGAAAAACAAGATAGAATAGTGTGCCTAAGTGTATCCTCAAGCAAGAAAACTCTAACCCAAGACATTGGAAGACCATGGTACAGAGGCTATGGCACTACCCGTGACTAGAGAGCAATGGTTTGATTTTTGAGTGTCCTTCGCCTAGAAGAGCTGCTTACCATAGCTAAAGAGTCTCTTCTACACTTACCAAGAGGAAAGTAGCCACTGAACAATTACAGTGTATAATGTATTAACGTAACTTTTACTTTTGTTTACGTCAACCTTGTTACTGCATTTTTGTTTTATGTAAAATTAGCATAAGATTTAGTTAATAAGCCTTCAATTGTAAATTTAATTTCGTTTCTTTTGTAGTGCTGTTTTAAACTCCTCCCCGCTCGCTTAAAGATTTATAAGTGTCTAGTTTAACGCTTGTTTCTTTTCTGTGTTTTTCGAGTCCTTGGTGAGAAGAGACTCCTGTGTCTACGTGCAAGAACTCAATTGTTTGAAGAGACAGTTCGAGCTCGACGCTCCTTGGACCTACTGCAGCCGCTGGCTTATGTGAGCTTTTCTGAAGATTGCGACACCAACGTTTGACGGCTTTTACCAGGTGCATTTCAGCCATCTGCGGTGATTTGCAATTCCTGTGTGTTCCCTTCTGCGGTCCGCCGACGTAGGAATCCCAGCTTCAAGGTGGACGATGGAGAAACACTGCTGTCAACACATTCTCAACATAGGCAGTTGCGGGAGCTTTGGAGCTCGTGGTGACATGTAGGGAGGCAGTTGCCAGGGAGGAGATATTGTTTGCCTTTTTTTGGGGTTGGGGCTCTATTTCCCTCCCTTTGATGATGAGTCCTGCTGAGCTGCACTCCCTACGGTAGCTGAGTCTTAGTGAAGTCGCTACCTTGGTTGGAGCAGGGGCTGATTTCATCCAGCCCCAAAGTGTGAGAATACATATTTTTTTTTTCTTGTGTGTGAGGTTAATTATTGAAAGGTTCGACTCTCTCGTTGAGAGTGTGGTGTTTCCCGTTGGGGAATTTTGTTAATTGTTAATCAATCTCTCTCGCTAAGAGTGTGGTGTTTCCCGTTGGGGAATTTTGTTAATTGTTAATTGTTAGTTGTTAATTGTTAGTTGTTAATTATTATTTCTGATTGTTCGGTAGTCACAAGGCTGACTGTTCTAAATTTTGTTGTTATTAAATTTTGTTAAGTTTTCCTAAGTGTTTTCGTTTCCGCTGACCAATTATCTGCTGGGTATTTTTGTAAACACTGACCTCTCTTATCGTGCAATAAGAACTTGCACCATGGCTAGACAAGGGTCATAATATATTTGGCGACCATGACAAGATCGAGAGCTCAGGGTATCCAGTATTTTGGTCGGTGGAGCGACACTCGGATGTACTCTTCAATATTTATTTTTATTGTTTTAGTGTTGCCTTTCTCCCCTGAATTTTTTTTATTTGTTTTACGAAGTGGAGGAATTTGTTTTTGATCCAGCTGAACTTTTCAGGTTAGTTGATTTGCAAATGCAGAGAGTTGCGAAAAATGGAGTTTGAGGAGAATGAGCGGGTAAGGTGTCATGAGTTGGAGATAGTGAAATTAAATATAGAGATGGCTAGGTTTCAGGGGGCCAATTTGATAAGTTCCCCTAAACATACCTTCCAAGATCGGTTTAATATAGGTGCTGCACTAAAATTGGTGACAGTGTTTGACGAAAAGAATGTCCCTGATTTTTCAAGGCATTTGAGCGTGTGACCTCCCGATTGCCTTGGCCCGCAGAAATGTGGACTGTATTAATACAGTGTAAGTTAGTGGGCAAGGCAATGCGGGTGTATAATGCCTTGGAGGAGGGAGTGGCTCGGGACTACCAGAAGGTGAAACTCTTAATTTTAAAGTCATTTCAAAGTCTTACAACTTGGTCCCTGAGGCCTACCACCTCTGGTTTCACAACCATATGAAACACCCTGGCCAGTCTTTCGTGGAGTTTGCGCGCGTCAAGGAGGAACAGTTGGACGACTGGCTAAAAGTTGTCGGATAGTCACTTTCGTTGCGCTACGTGAACTGTTGCTCCTTGAGGAGTTTAAGAAGGCCTGTAGCAGGGAATTGAGAGTTCACCTGGAGGAGGTAAAAAGTGTGAAATTGAGTAGTGCCGCACAGTTAGAGGATGAATTTGTATTGATTCACCGTCCAGGTAGTGGTAGTTTTTCGTATAAGACTAAATAATCAAACATCTTTCTCCCCCTAATAGTGGTAGAAGAGGGGGAACCTCCTCATCAACTCCCCATATCCCTAAGAATATTAATTCTAATTCTTTTTCAAGTGATAGGGATGTGGGTAGAGTCCAAGGATGTCCTCCTCCCCCTAAAGATTTTGCTAATAACGACTTCCCAGGTGGGGGAAATAACAGGTATAATGGAAATAGAAGCTCAGGCTGTAAATGAAGCTGTTTTTGGTACAACAAGACCAGGCATTTCCAAAACCAGTGTAATGCTCGTAGGATGTACCTACAGCGCAATAATCAAAGTCATGTAGCATTGGTTAATAATAAGTCAGAGGTTAGTAGCAGTAGTCCTGTAGACAGACCTGTAGTAGATCGTAGTAGTGTAGTAAATAGTAGTAAGCCTAATGCTCCTAATCCCCAATCATGACTCAAGTATGACAAATATGTGTGGCCTGGAAAGTTGATTTTTGCCTTGCGTGTTTTCCAGGTGAAGTTTTTTAGGGACACTGGTTCTGACCGGTTGTTAGTCATGAAGAGGGCTCTGAATGGTTTTGAAAAATATACTGGAAATTTTGTATTGTTGGGAGGTTTTCCGGATTCAGTTGTGTCCGCTCCTTTGGTTAATGTCCGTATGCCTTTTCCAAGATATGATCACGTCACTGAGTTGGCTGTGGTGGATAGTCTACCTATCCTGGGTATTGATGCTATCTTGGGAAATGATATGCTGGATAGTGAAGGACGGGAGCTGTTCCCTATATTATCAGTAAATGCTAGTCCCGTGGCTGTAATGACTCGGACCGCAGCAAAAGCTGCTAATTTACTTGATGTGGAGAGCGATGATGACTTAATGTT
The DNA here is from genome assembly GCF_036898095.1 of Palaemon carinicauda. NCBI lineage: Eukaryota > Metazoa > Arthropoda > Malacostraca > Decapoda > Palaemonidae > Palaemon > Palaemon carinicauda. The sequence goes on from NC_090746.1 coordinate 9,305,934, forward strand.
AAGTAGTGCAGAGTTAAATGTTTTAAGGCCCGGCCCAGTAGAGAGTAGTTGCTGTGATGTAGTTAATATAAAACTTGATTGGGACAGAGCTGCTTATATTAAAGCTCAAAAAGATTAATTTAATTTTGATTTGGGCGATGCTGAGGATCTGATTAAACCTAGGTTTGGAGTTGTAAAGGGCTTATTATATAGGTTTAGTCATCCCGCATCTGATAATTTGAATAAAACTGATCGGGTGGAACAGATTGTGGTACCTTCTCAATTCAGAAATTCTGTTTTGGAGTTAGCTCATACTAATTTTTTTTTCAGGTCATTTGGGTGTGTTTAAAACTTTTCATAGCCTGGCTAGGTATTTTTGGTGTCCTGGAATTAAATTGAGTGTGAAGCAGTTTATTAGAGAGTGTGAGACTTGTCAGGATATGGGGAAACCATATCAAGGGACCCTAAAGCCCCGTTGCATCCCATACCTGCTATAGGTGATCCATTTTCTGAGTTAGTAACTGATGTGGTAGGTCCCTTACCCAAAACTAAAACAGGTTACGTATATTTACTAACTATCATGGATAGAGCCTCTCGCTTTCCTGAAGCTATACCTATGAGGTGTATTACTTCCAAAGTTGTCTTTGGAAAATTAATGGATTTCTTTTCCAGGTATGGTTTCCCTCGTGTAATTCAGACCGACTGCGGGACAAATTTCACAAGTAAGATATTTAGGGGTAAGTGTGCTAAACTGGCCATGCAACACGTTACCAGCGTACCTTATCACCCGGAGAGTCAAGGGGTGGTGGAAAGGTTCCACCAAACCCTCAAGTCTGTCCTGATAAAAATATTGTTATGATCATGATAGTGACTAGGACAAAGCCCTCCCTTTTGCCCTCTTTCCTATCAGGAATAACCCTAACTCTTCCACTGGTGTAGCTCCTTTCGAGTTGGTATTTGGGCAGAAGGCTCGTGGACCATTGGAAATTGTTTTTGAAATGTTCAAATCCAACCGGCAGGAGCAATTAAATATTAACCCTGGATAGGTACGCTCCTCGGACACCCCTTTAAGGGTATACTCGGACGCGAACGACCCCGACGCCAAAAAAAATTCTTGAAAAATCAGTTTTTGCAGTAACCTCCTTTTTTCTTTTGCCAAAAAAACTTCAATGAATGCTTAAAACAACTGTAAAGATAAATACTACTCATCTGCAGAAAAACTATTTATTATAAATATTTAAAAAAATTAAGTAGAAAAAAAAAAGACCTGACATAAAAATTCATAAAAAAAGTTTATACATATATACACAAATCCTTTTAGGAATTGATTCTTGAATGTTTAGGACACATCTTGATGTATTTTGGATGAAGTCAGACCCATGGAGGTGAAGATCTGAAATGAGAAAAAAAGGGTAACTTTTTTGGCTAAAAAAATTTGTCCAAATTTCATGAATTTTTTTGGGTACCCAAATGAAATAGGAAGTGGCTAATTTTTTTAGGGAATAAACATATGTTATCCTAAAATAGAAATATGTAAAAAAATCTTCATTATTTTGTAAATTACATTTATATCAGGGGCCATATCTAAAGGTAATTTTTTGAGTACTTAGAAATTTCGTAAAAAAATACATATATTTAATATATAATATGATATTTATGCAGGTAAAAATATACCAAAATATCACAAATTCTATAGGGAATAAGAATATATATAGATAGGGCAGCTTACGCTTCGGATATGTCCACAAAATGGCCGCCAACCACACTGACTCAGACTCCCTAATCTGCCACTTGAAATGTAGGAAGGGTATGTCAATTTCAAGGTGTTATTTACTAATCTAATTATTATTGGATATGCATAAAAATTGTATGGTGGGTTGCTGGATAATTGTCGATTATTTTACGACTATAAAATTAAAATTCTGACCCAAAAAAATTTTTTTGAAGGGAAATAAAATCGAAAAAAAAAAATGTAAAACAATATAATATTTTAGCTAAAAAAATTTGATGATATTCAATCAAAAAAAAAAGTAAACAAAATTTTCCGACAAATAAACATCTAGAGGAATCATTACTCTGTGATAGTTCCTTAGTACGTAGTAATTTTGAAAGAATTGGGAAAAAACGAAAAAATGGCAATCACCGGAAAATCGAACACATACCTATATATACGCCATATCTGGCTAAAAAAAAGATAGGCATGGGTAGCCAGATCATCTAGAAACACTTTCCAACACTATATACGGCATTTCAGAAAAAAAAAATTCAGCCACGTGCTAGGCAAACCATCAAGGCACATTTTCCGACAAATAATCATCCAAATGAATAATTACTCTGTGATAGTTCCTTAGTACGTAGTAATTTTGAAAGAAATGGGAAAAAACGAAAAAATGGCAATCACAGGAAAATCGAACACATACCTATATATACGCCATATCTGGCTAAAAAAAGAAGATAGGCATGGGTAGCCAGATCATCTAGAAACACTTTCCAACACTATAAAATTATAAGTTTTGCGACACTACTTGCCAATTCCTTACGGTAACATGACTAAGCAAAAAAATGCAAAACAAATAAAAAGGGGCAATCGTGGAAAAATGGCCATTCTAATATACGGCATTTCAGAAGAAAAAAAATTTCAGCCACGTGCTAGGCAAACCATCAAGGCACATTTTCCGACAAATAAACATATAAATGAAATATTACTCTGTGATAGTTCCTTAGTACGTAGTAATTTTGAAAGAAATGGGAAAAAACGAAAAAATGGCAATCACAGGAAAATCGAACACATACTTATATATACGCCATATCTGGCTAAAAAAAAAATAGGCATGGGTAGCCAGATCATCTAGAAACACTTTCCAACACTATAAAAATATAAGTTTTGCGACACTACTTGCCAATTCCTTACGGTAACATGACTAAGCAAAAAAATGCAAAACAAATAAAAAGGGGCACTCGCGGAAAAATGCCCAACATTCTAATATACGGCATCTCAGATAAAAAAAAAAGACATGCACGTGTTAGCCCAACCATCAAGGCACACTTTCTAACACAAACATGAAAAAAAAATCAATAATATACGGCAATTCCTTACTACGTAGTAAATTTTTACAAATATTGAAAAAAAAACAGAAATTGGCAACCGCAGTTAAATACCCAATATACCAATAACTACGTCGTATCTGACAAAAACAAAATCACGCATGGGTAGCCAGATCATCTAGACACACTTTCCAACACTAAAAAAGCAAAATTTTTACGATACTATTTCGCAATATCTTACGGAAAAATGACTTGGCAAAAAAATGAAAAAAAATGAAAAAGGGACACTCGCGGTAAAATGCCCGACATTCTAATATACGGCATCTCAGATAAAAAAAAAAGACATGCATGTGTTAGCCCAACCATCAAGGCACACTTTCTAACACATAAACATGAAAAAAAATGAATAATATACGGCAATTCCTTACTACGTAGTAATTTTTACAAATATTGAAAAAAAACAGAAATTGGTAACCGCAGTTAAATACCCAATATACCAATAACTACGTCGTATCTGACAAAAACAAAGTCATGCATGGGTAGCCAGATCATCTAGACACACTTTCCAACACTAAACAAGCAAAAGTTTTACGACCCTATTTGGCAATATCTTACGGAAAAATGACTTGGCAAAAAAATTAAAAAAAATGAAAAAGGGGCACTCGCGGTAAAATGGTCCTCGTGGTGATGAACGACATTTTAACTAAAAAAAAAATCATGCACATGGTAGCCAAACAATCCACCAAGACTTTCCACAACTGATAACCTATACAAGTTGCACCATTCTACGACAATTTCATAATACGTAATAACTTTGATAATTATGCAAACTACCTTAGAAGGGTAAACTCGGTCGCGAACGACCCCGACGCGTCTCAGAAATCGGGGAAGGAGTACAGCTACAGCAATGCACATCTGGACACTACTAGAGCGTGTAGGGGAGACACCTCCTGCAGGTCGATCACCCACAAATTCAGTCACGGGGGTGAGTCACGTGAGAAAAACCTGTTTTTTTTTTACGCTCGGGGTCGCAAACGACCCATCGTACCTATCCAGGGTTAAAAGGTTTGTGGAAGACTTGAAGGGAGGAATGGTTAGTGCCTGGAAGTTTGCCAGGGAAAATTTGGAACGGTCCCAGCCAGTAATGAAGAACAACTTTGACAAAAAGGTAAAGGTACGTTCATTTGAACCTGGGGAGCTGGTTTTTGTGCCGAGTATGGACCCGGATAGTTTTCTCGAACCAAGATATAAGGGCCCTTGGAAGGTTTTGAGGAAACTGTCAGAGGTTAACTAAGAAATTGAAGCTCCCGGTTCAAACCGTAAATGTAGAATATTTCATGTTAATCGTCTGAAACTTCATATTGGTAAGCAAGGTGATCCATTAGCGTTAGTGTCCGAGCCTGTATCTGTGGTATTTGTGCCTCCCAAGGACTTTGACAAGTTAGGGTGTCAGTTTCCTTCAGATGCATTTGGTTGAAAATATGCAAAATTTGGAGATGTTAAAAAGTAGTTGAGATCATTTAAATGTTAACAAACGGGAGGATGTGCTTAATTTAATTTATTCCTTTGCATGTCTTTTTCAGGATGCTCCAGGTAGGACAAATATTTTAAGTCATGACATTGATGTAGGTCATGTTTCCCCTGTGAAGAAGAATCCTTACCAGCTGAAACCAGTAAAATGGGATTTGGTCAGTAAGGAGATAGAGTACATGTTGAAACATAACCTTATTTAACCATCTGTAAGTCCTTGGAGTTCTATTGTATTAGTAAAGAAAGAAGACGGTAAGTTCTGCATGTGTGTGGACTACCGTAAAGTGAACACCAATATGAAAAATTATTCTTTTCCTGTCCCTCGTATTGATGATTGTCTGGATCGGATTGGTTCTGCCAAATTTATTACTAAGCTGGATCTTTTAAAGGGTTATTGGCGGGTTCCATTGTCCGACCAAGCTTGTGAAATATCTGCATTTGTCACTCCGTTTGGCCTATGCGAGTGTAAGGTTATGCCTTTTGGAATGAAATATGCTGCATGTACTTTTCAAAGGCTCATGAATAGGGTAATTTGTGGTTTGAAAGGAGTGAAAATTTATATCGATGACTTGGTAGTATATTATAATGGCTGGGATATCCATATGTTAAGGTTACGTAAGGTTTTTGAAGCCTTTAGGTCTAAAGGGTTAGTTGTTAATTTGGCTAAGTGTGAATTGGGTCAGGCCAAGGTTTGTTATTTGGGTCACAAAGTTGGTTTAGGTCAGGTGGATCCAAAACAAGGTGACCTCGAGGCAATTATAGATTTGAAAAGGCCTGGTAATGTTAGAGAGGTAAGAAGAGTGCTGGGCATGACGGGTTATTACCGCAGATTTGTGCGTAATTACTCTGATCTTGCTCAGCCTCTAACTAGTTTATTAGAAAAAGGAAAAAAGTTCTAGTGGTCGGATCAGTGTGAAGAATCTTTTAATAACCTTAAATCAGAATTAATTACTAAACCCCTTTTGACTTCCCCAGATTTTCAGAAGCCTTTTATTATAGCAGTAGATGACAGTGACGTCGGCATTGGAGGTGTCCTTTTTCAGAGAAAGGAGGACGGTGTTCATCCTGTGTTTTACTATAGTAAAAAGCTTCTGGCGGCGGAAAAACGTTACTCCACTATAGAAAAGGAAGCTCTCTCTTTGATCTGAGATCTTAACTACTTCAAGCCGCACGTGAAAAATTTTTCTTTCTCGGTTGAGATATGGACAGATCACAATCCTCTGGTTTTCATCGAGCGGAAGGGAGCAAACCAGAGGATTTTGCGCTGGGCCCTTTTTCTGCAGGAATTCAATTTGGTTATAAAACATGTTACAGGGACTGACAACAAAATTCCTGATACCCTTTCTAGAATTTAGTGTGCTTGCCTGATCCTTCTCATACGCCGCCTTGCTCGTTTCTCCATTGAGGTTGTATAAAAAAAAATTTGTTAGGATGTAGTTCTGTTTAAATGATAGCTTTGTAGATAAAGTTTAGGAGGTTTCTTTAGGTGGTATACACTAGTGTTTTATAAAGGTTCACCTAAATTAATTATTGATTTGTCCCAATATACTAGGACTTTAGATTGTATAATAATATATATGACTTTTTGGACTATAATGCAGGTGTATTGTAAGGTGTATGTCTGTGGGTATACCTGGAAGTTTATTTAGGTTTAGCTAGGTAGGTTTGTTTCCATAAAATTGGAGATTTTTTTTTGGACGAAGCACGCTAATATTGGATCTTTAAAATTATGGTAAGCTATATAAAGCTTTTGGCTTGTATTCTTTAAGGGTACTTTCAGTTTGGTTTTAGGTTTATTGTTTCGCCATTATACTTATTGTTCTTACTTTACAGGTGCATTTCCATTTTTATATATATATATATATATAAGAAAATAATTTTTGTTTACATTTTTTTTTCTACGGGGAGAAGGTATTATGTATTAACGTAATTTTTGCTCTTGTTGACGTCAGCCTTGTTACTGCATTTTTGTTTTATGTAAAATTAGCATAAGATTTTGTTAATAAGGCTTCAATGGGAGCTTTGGAGCTCGTGGTGACATGTAGGGAGGCAGTTGCCAGGTAGGAGATATTGTTTGCCTTTTTTTGGGGTTGGGGCTCTATTTCCCTCCCTTTGATGATGAGTCCTGCTGAGCTGCACTCCCTACGGTAGCTGAGTCTTAGTGAAGTCGCTACCTTGGTTGGAGCAGGGGCTGATTTCATCCAGCCCCAAAGTGTGAGAATACATATTTTTTTTTTCTTGTGTGTGAGGTTAATTATTGAAATGTTCGACTCTCTCTCGTTGAGAGTGTGGTGTTTCCCGTTGGGGACATTTGTTAACCCTTTACTGCGCAAGCGGACGAATTAGTCCGCTAATTAAAGTGTAATGCTGTTATTATAGGTTGGTAACTTTGTCTGCCCACATTGACTAATTCGTCCTATTACTAGATCTCCCTCCTCACTGACTCCTCCTATTATTACCAACATCAGCACCAGTAATAAACAATCTTTCGGAGGGTGAGGATGTGTTGATTTTATCCTCCATACTCCATAATTTTTTGCTCAAAATGGATGAAATACAAAGTAAGTAAAGGTACTTAAAATTTATTTCTTGATAAAGGGGTAAATTTCCTCACTTATGAAAGCAATGTAACAAGTAAATACTATTTGTTTTCTGTTTTATTATTGTTTTTAATTAGTGGACGTTTTAGTACAGTTGGGAACATGGAGTGTTGATAATTATAGGCCTAATTAGTCCAACTGGGCATAGCAGAGAAAGACCTTGTTTTCTTTCAATATATTATTTTATATTCTCAAATATAGAGATTGTCATGTACACATATTATTATTTTACATCATTGCCAACATCTTACCACCACTATCACCACTGCTAAAGCAATATCTAACACCACCACCTCACCAACCACTACATACCAACCATCATCACTATTATCACTTTTTATGACAATCTACATTACCTCTTTGACTAGATATTCCAAAATCTATTTTCTGTGGAAGAAGGCTGCACAAACTAGCTACCAGAAATTTGGAATGCATTCAGGAAATTGAGCTAGATGAGGTACTAAGTGCAGAGGAAGCTGATGATAATGATGAACTACCCATTACATCGGAAGACTTTCATCAAGATATGGAGACTGGTAGGATTGTTCTCAAGAGTATTTTTTTGTCATCTTTGAAATGCTTTGTTATTAAAAAAAAAAAATAATCGGTACCTGAAATTGATGGAAACTCGTTAAGCCTAATGTAGAATAAAGGGTCTGTTGACTATACTGAGGAAGAGAGAACATAGTTTTCAATTTATCTTCAATTAATTCTTAATTTATTTTTATATGAAGATGGTGAAGCTCCAGTGCTTGAAGATAGATCCACATTTGATGCCGGAATTGAGGATACTCCTCATTCCTTTGATGAAAATGAGACTGTTGTACTGGAAATAAGTGCCGCTTCAGAAACACAAGGAACATTATCATCAGGAGCCTCTACCAGGAAAGTAAGAAGTAAATCAAAACTTTCTTCTACTTCATGGAAGGTAGCTGATTCTGAGATATCTTCATCACATGATTATCTTGGCCAAGATCCGATATTCAATGATGACCTACGGCAGCCATTCCAGTATGTGTGTGACTTCCTTGATGATGACATTATGGACATTATTGTAGCACAGTCAAATCTCTATGCAATTCAAAAAAATCCAAACAAACCTCTAAATGTTGACCGTAATGAACTAGAACAATGGTTGTTGGGTTTGAGTATCTATTTTTCAATAAGTAAACTTCCTAATATCAAAATGCATTGGTCAACCCAGCTGGGTCCTCTTAGAGAAATTGCTGCAGATGTTATGAGTCGTAACAGATGGGAGGAAATAAAATCCAAATTTCATATGGTTGATAATTCGATCCTCGATTCAAATCCTAGAGGAAACAGGGACAGATTATTCAAAGTCCATCCCCTTGTTGATAAACTGAGAAGCAAGTTTCAGCAAATACCAATGACTCAAAATCTTTGCATTGATGAACAGCTTGCTCCTTTCAAGGGGGATAGCAGTTTCAAACAGTATATACCTAGTAAACCCCATAAATATGGGTATAAGTTTAAGGTTCTTGCACACAGTCAGGGTATGACCTATGATTTTTTTGTCATATACTGGGAAAACTGATCCAGTCGATGACCAAAATGTTCCTGACCTTGGTGCTAGTGTCAATAGTGTGTTACATTTGGCTCAAGTAATCCCTACACACTGCAACCATCTTTTATTCTTTGATAATTGGTTTACCTGTGTGCCACTAATGCAGCACCTGTCTACCCGGGGTATTTGGTGTTGTGGAACAGTGCGTGTTCTTCGCTTGCCAGGAATAAAGAATTCGAAGGATGCTGAGAAAGCTTTAATGAAAAAAGGTAGAGGTTCGTATGAAGAGCTAAGAAGTACAGGTGAAGGATGTGAGGTTACCTATGTCAAGTGGTACAATACTAAAATTGTGAACATTGTGTCAACTTTCGCAAAAGCCTATTTCGTCAGTAAGGTCTCCAGGTATGACAGAAAACTCAAGTGTAGGATTGATGTAAACTGCCCAGACATTATTTGGCAGTATAACAAGTCAATGGGGGAAGTTGACTTGGCTGACTGCCTCATTTCCCTATACAGGATAACTATAAGGTCCAAGAAATACTACCATCGTCTTATTTTCCACATGATTGATATGGTAATAGTAAATAGCTGGCTACTATATCGACGAGATGCTGGAAATATTCATATACCAAAGCCAGATATCCTTCCCCTTGCAGTCTTCAAACTAAAAGTTGCATTTGCTTTCATGAAAAGAGGAAAGTCCTCAGGAAACCTAAACAGAGGCAGACCATCAAGCCTGGAGGGTAAAAGTAAAAAACGGAAGATTGGGCGACCTGCACAGGCAATTCTTGATAAGCTTATTCGATCTGACCTTGTAGGACATTTCCCCTGTGTTGATGATGTAGGGAGGATTTGCAAGAATCCAGAATGTAAAGGAAAAACAAATATTCTGTGCATGAAATGTAAAGTGAACTTGTCTCAATAAGAATAACAACTGTTTCCTAAAATTTCATGCACCATAAGTAGGAAATGAGATGACAAGGAGTTTTATATCTTGTACCATTGTTCCATTCAAAACAGAAGCAAGTAAAAAATGTATCAGTATATATCATTGAAATTATGGTCATAATATTCTTAATTATTCAATTACATTCTGATTTCAAGGAAAATTACATGGTGAAAATTTTAAACACTAAATTTCTAATTGATTATTGAGTCTTTCGCCTAAAATATTGATAAGTAAGCATCTAGTTTTTGTCATTCGTGCACTTAACTCCTGTACAAACTTTCTACAATGAAATATTAAGGAAATTGAAAACAAGTAGTTTCATAATAACCAATGTTTTTAGAATTTTACTGCTAAAGCTGTGGAGTGGATTGGCTGTTCTGATGCCCGAGTGGACTAATTAGTCCTCTAATTCTAATTATATAATAATAACATAAATAATAAAAACAAAATTATATGTGTATATATTGGTGCTATATAAAACTATTGAAAAGGGAGAAAAAAAATTTTCTTAAAAAAAAAAAAATTGGGCAGTAGAGGGTTAATTGTTAATTACTCTCTCTCTCTCGTTGAGTGTGTGGTGTTTCCCGTTGGGGAATTTTGTTAATTGTTAATTGGTAGTTGGTAGTTGTTAGTTGTTAATTATTATTTCTGATTGTTCGGTAGTCACATTGCTGACTGTTCTAAATTTTGTTGTTATTAAATATTCTTAAGTTTTCCCAAGTGTTTTCATTTCCGCTGACCAATTATCTGCTGGGTATTTTTGTAAACACTGACCTCTCTTATCCTGCAATAAGAACTTGCACCACGGCCCGACACGGGTCGTAACACAGTGCAATAGTTAACCCCTTGAGAGAAGAATTGTTTGGTAATCTCAGTGCTGTAGGGGATATGAGGAAAGATGAGAATGTATAAAGAATAGGCCACACAATTCGGTGTGTGAGTTGGTAAAGATAAAATGAGCCATAACCAGAGAGAGGGATCCAATGCAGTACTGTCTGGCCAGTCAAAGGACCCAATAACTCTCTATTGCTAGTATCCTAACGGGTGGCTGGGGCCTTGGCCAACCTACTACCTACCAGAGAATTTTAAGGTGAAAACGTTTTTGGAGTGACAGGCTGAATAATCTATCCAAATACCACTATTGCACTTTGAAATCAGATAAGTTTTCAAATGTTTTGAAAATAAGATTGCTGTGGATATACAGTTTCTTGGTATTAATTTGAACGAGGGCATCTAATTTAATGTTGTTTAAATAAATATAATCTTGTTGAGCTAAGACTGTTGTTTCTATTTCTAATTTGCTTTAGTGTCTTCAAAAACTATATTGAAATCTTTTATTTTGCTTGTTTATACTTCCTCTTGCAGTTTATTTATATCCTTGTTTCATTTTTTCACTGGGTTATTTTTCTTTGTTGGTCCCCTTGGGTTTATACCATCTTGCTTTTCCAACCAGGGTTATAGCCTAGCTTATAATAATAACAATAATAATAAAAATAATAATAATAATAATAATAATAATAATGATAATAATAAAAATAATAACAATATATTTCATTAATTCTGCTTTAAACCAAGCATTTTCTAAACCAGAAATGACATTTTTGGGAAGGGAAAACTTCATCAGAAGAAAGGGTAACAAAGAATTTTTTTTTTATCAAATGAAAAAAAGAAAATAAGCCATATGATTTTTTAGAAAATGAAACAGCAAAGACAAATTGATAAATTAATAAAGAAATGAAAGCATATATAAGAAAAGGACGCAAATTAGATTAGTGAAAATACGTAAATAAAGTTGAATATCAAAAATTAAGTATTACTCATAGAATTAAATTAAAGCCAAAGGTTGAGGGAGGTATATATAGGAGCAGTCAAATTATAGACAAAGGCTTATGATAATAAAACATAACACCACAATTAACCAAGTTAACGTAAGTGGCCATGCTGATATTCTAGTCAACCAAACAAACCAATGTTGGGAGAGCATGGGGAATACCAACAACCAAAGAAATTAATATTACAATTATTATGCTTTGACCACGACATATTCATTATTGTTTTGAAAAAAAAATTTTTTTTTCAAAGAAATAGTCTTTTTTTAGTTACATGAAGTGTAATGATCCTTGCTCTAAGAGTTTCTCTCTCTCTCTCTCTCTCTCTCTCTCTCTCTCTCTCTCTCTCTCTCTCTCTCTCTCTCTCTCTAGCAAAATACTTGATGTTTTACGATCCATAACTGTGAGTACTGATTCCGAATATATATATTTCACATACCTTCAAGTTTTTATATATATATATATATATATATATATATATAATATATGAATATATATATAGTGTATATATATATATATATATATAAATACACACAAATAGTATATATACATACATACATCCATTATATATATATATATATATATACTGTATATATATGTGTATATATGTATATATATATATATATATATATATATATATATATACATATATAAATATGTATATATACATACACAACACACACGCCTGTGCGGGCGCGTAAACGCGAACGAATGTATAGCAATATTATAATAAGGAAATACATTTGTTGTTTATTACCAAAACAAAATTATCCTTTTAGGAGTGTAGGAACTTTTAATGTGTAGTAAGAATGAACAGAAATTTGATAGGAAGAATGAGAAGAAAAGTAAAAGTGATGTGAAGAAAGAGAAGAAAAAGTGTCAGGATGAGAGCGAGGATGATCATGAATGGGTGAAAGTGGTAAGAAAAAGGGTAAGAAGGGAATGGTTAAGGATAGGAATTTAAGTGTTGACGTAGATTCCTTTTATTCTAGCAGTGATGAGAGCAGTGAGAATGAACGTGATGTGTGCAAGACTGTGTTTATGAGAGAGTTACCTCGGTGTGAAAGGTTCAATGAGCATAGTAGTGGGGATGTACACGAGTTTTTCAAGGAGTATGAGAGGTATTGTCAGGATAAGTATGGTGATAGTAAGAGAGTTTGGGCTAGGGAGTTAGGAGAATATTTGACTGGGTATTTGTTGACGATGTATGGTGTGATAATGAGAGTAGGGAATGTTGATTATGAAAGTGTGAAAAAGAGAATAATTGAGCAGGTAAAACGTATGAAAGGGAGTGTTAGGTTTAAGCGTAAAAATTATTCTGATGAAGCACGAATGAATGTAGGAGAAGCAATATCGATGTATGTATGTAGGTTAGAAACGTTAGCTAAGAAGAAGTATGGGGATGAAGGCATAAATGAGAATAAGAAATTAATGAAGAAGTTTTTGGCTACTGTACCTGAGAATTTTGCTGAGTTTATTAATTTGAAACGGAAGGAGAAAATGAGGTGGACTAAAGAAAGACTGACATGGGATGATATTTTAGAGATAGTTGAGGATTACGAGTTGGATAGGTGTATGAAAGAAAGCAAATCTGTGAGTGTAAGAACTGGAAGAGGAAAGTGTGCCGGAATGTGTTAGTTTTAGAAATGCTGTTATGAGAGGACCGATGAGGGTATCTTATAGTTTAGTAGATAGGAGTGTTAGGGCGAGTAATTTGGGAATACCTGTAAGGACAAATGAAGGGTATAGGCAAGGGAATCAGGTTTGGAGGGATAGGAGTGCTAGTGTGCAGCGAGGTAGGTCAGGTAGTTGTGTCCGTGAAGAGAACTATTATAGGTGTGGAAAAGTAGGACATAAAAAGAATGAGTTTAGATGGGCGTAAGGAGCATGTTTCAGGTGTGGAGAGACAGGGCATCGTATTAGTGAGTGTAAGAAAGAGAAGGTGGTTAAGTGTTATCGATGTGGTATGACTGGGCATATAGCAAGTGAATGTAGGAGTAATCGGTTGAATGTGATTTGCGGCAATTGTGGTCAGAATGGGCATTATGCGAGGATGTGTAGAGAGCAGCGTGCTAAATGTTCTGAATATGGTGTAGATGGGCATATGGCTAGGGTTTGTAGAAAGAAGCGATTAGGCCAGCCAGGATGTTCAGGAAACTCGAGTGTAAGAGGGTTTAGCTGGGCGAGTCCTCTGTGTGTGTGTGGAAGGAATAGGATCAATGTTTGTGAGAATGGGATGAATAATTGGTTGGAAATGAGCAAGTATGAACCTAGTATGCATGAGAAATTAGGGCTGGAAAATAAACAATTAGTGTTAGTTGAATATAGGAAAAAGAGGCGTTTGAAAGTTTTAAATGAGGAGAAAGTGCAAGGGAAATTTATAGGTATAGGTAAGAATACGAATAAGTATGACGGGTGTAAATGTGCAAGTGAGTGTGGAAGATAAATGTATTAATACAGATGAAACGTGGCTGAGTATGAATGATACTTATAGTGTGTGTGGCTTTTCGTTATATTATGTAAAAGAAAGAATGAATAATGCGAGAATGAGAGATAGGAGAATGATAGGTAGTATGAATGAATCTTTTATTAAAGTAGAAAATGGTTTTGATGAAATGGATGAATTGCTGACGAAAATAAGTGAGATTTTAGGGCCAGATGATAGTGAGGTAGATGGGATAGTACATGATATATTAGATGACATGGATTTAGATAGGAATAGTGTTAATGTAGCAATGATTGTGATAAGGAAGAAGTGAATGATAAGAGTGTATGAAGGCCCAGTTACTCGGAGCAGAGGTCCCATCCCCGACTGTGACTGGGTAATGAAAAAAATAATGTAAGTGGTTGTGTGAAAATGTAGTAGGATTTGGCAAAGTAAGGGGGGAGGAATGTGGAGGATTAGTTTTCATTTATTTTTACTTATTTTTTGTTTGCCAAATCCAGAGAGAGAGAGAGAGAGAGAGAGAGAGAGAGAGAGAGAGAGAGAGAGAGAGAGAGAGAGAGAGATTGTGACAGCGAGCAAAAAGTAGTTAGTGTATTGATTGTATGTTGTGAGAAAGACTGTTGGTATAAATGAGATTGTTTTTTTATGTTTTTAGCTAGGTTACGACAGTGGTGAATGTCTTGGGTGAATGGCTTTTTTTATTCGACTGCTGCTAGAGGCGGTTGTGTATGTGAATGCTGGATTTACTTTATTAACATTATTATATTATTCGACCAGGGTTGGAAGTGATTGTTTATTTTTTTGAGCCGTAATTCCTCCTTTGGGGATATTTTTATGTGGATTGATAGTGGCTGACCTGGCCTTTAATTGATTGTGTTAGACTGCTCTTTCGAATTGCCCAACTGTTGATGACCTGGCCTGTTTATCAAGATTACGCATGATGATGATGATGATGATGATATCCAGGACTCCAATCAGGGAGGTAGTTGCGGAAAATTACCGCACAGTGTATTGCTAACCACAAAGCTGTGGTTGTGTGCAGTAAAAGACAGTTCTGCTGTGTGTAGACGGCTGTGTTGGTGTCATTAAAATATATCATATAAACACATATTTGGGTGTTGGTGTGTGGTTAATTTTAAGTTTAGTTAGTGTTTTATTTGAATGGTGTTAGTTTGTATGTTTATGATTAGGTTTAGTTTGTAAGAAATAGTTTAAGTGTGATTAATTTGGTTTGAATTATTTTAGTTTGTAAGAAATATAGTATTAAGGTTTATGTTGTGTTTCTATGTCCTTTTTGTCTAAGAGTCCAGTTTATGATAACGTAAGGGGAAAGTTTTTATTGAAGAGAAATTTGTCAGAGTGATTCAAGAGTGTGGGGTTTGTTCTTGTGACATCCCGCCACACTATGAGGAATTGAATTAGTTGCTTTCCTTATGCAAACCCATCTAGATGCTACGTTTGAATTTCCTCATATTCCCCTCCTAAAGATTCGGCAAAATAAAATTTCAAAAGACCTGTTTCCGAGACTTGATTTTCCAGATTCATGTAGACGGGGACCCGTCAATAGAATATGGTTGTTTGTTAACGAACGTCTTTCAGATTTGCTTTCTGGATCAATCCCAATCAGCAAAGATATTCCAGAATCCAGAACCTTTGAATGTCAACGAAGCATCTTCAGTGAATCGGGCAACATCTTGGTGCCAGAAGATGTGTAATACATGGCAGTCTTCTTCTATTCACGAACATTGTCTGACATACTGAAAAGCGATATCGACAAAGGAGGAGCCAATGGGTTCGGTGTGGATTATAGTTATTGCGGGTCTTTTAGGAGATTGGAATCCTCAGGAACTATTCATGTATACAGTAGTTTACAGACACACACACATACACACATATCTATATATATGTGTGTGTATATATATATATATATATATATATATATATGATATACACATATATAATATATATACATATACAAAAATAGACATAGACATGTACCCGACCCGTCAAAAATGACGGTTAAATATTTAGATAGATATGCACACACACGTTCACTCATCCCCTCTCACCAGGGTATGACTACTCCCTCCGCGCCATGGACGAGGGCCGGGGATAGCTGAGCGTGACCAGGAAGAAATATGTATGTATGTATATATATATATATATATATATATATATATATATATATATATATATACATATATATATATATATATATATATATATATATATATATATATATATACCATGTATATCTTCCCTTAGCGTGCTTTTTTCCCATTCGTATGGGGTAACACCGTCGTAGGGATTGTAATTTCAGACACTTTTCCCAATCCCGGGATTTCGAGAAAAGATTAGTGTTTTCGAGAAAAGATTAGTGTTTTCCCGGAATCCAGGGAAAATCCCGGGATATCCATGGATTTTATAAAATATTTATTTATGAACTTAAGGAATAAAATATTGCAAGATACTTATAGCACGTGATCATTTGATTATTTTCAAAGCATTGGCAAAGACATATCCGCAATATATAATGCAAAAAAGAGAAGAGTTCAAATGAAATTAACGAGCAAAAAATTTAAACTGATTCAACACATTATTTTATGCAGTTATTGCTCTTAAAATAATTCAAGAAAGTGGCACATCTCTTTACGATTGTATGCAAATATCTTATACAAATAAATGCTTTTGTAATACAAACCTGGTGAGAGAAAAATTATCAGTGTTCATTACAAATAACCAAATTCTTTAATAAAAAGGATTGTAATCACTGTATAAGATCACATGCTTTTTTTAATATAAAACTGATGAGAAAAGTAGGAGTAATGTCATCACAAAACACTAAAGTCTTAAATAAAAAGGACTGTTCGTCTTCAAACGACTCCGAAAAGTGTACACTTACATGAATCTGCTTCTATGGAAGTTATATGAAAAAAATTAAAAACTAGAAAACTATATATTCATACATCGCTCTTTTGATAAAATAGCAAAAGAAGGAAAATAATAAATTTTGCTTATAGCTGGTACTACAAACTACAAACTATTTTTAGTTGAAATATGAACGAAGAAAAGAAATGATTGACACTTTTATCACTTAGACGAGTTCCAAGTTTGGTGATAAACAGTACTAAAAATCACTTCTTTCTTCTTCTACAGATGGGGTCGGTATGCTGTAGATTCTAATGCAGCTGTTTTCTTGGTTATGTTTGCTACCTTTTCTCCCGTTGCTTCAAAAATCTCAAACACTTCAGTTATGCTTCTGCCAATCACCAGACTTGTTTGAGCTCTTTTAGGGATATACTCTTTGTTTTGGATTTTTATTGCTCCCTCTGGGTCGACGGACTGAGGCATTCTTTCTTCTTTGGATTTGGAGAAAGCAAACATTTTATCAGTCTTTCCGTCAAAAAGGCGAATAAAAAGGCATTTTGCTGCAGACAAAATAAAACTTTCGTTGGCATTTCTTCTAAGTCGCATTTAAACCAATGATTAATACCTGTTAAGTGCCATCAACCATGAGAGGATCCCAGATTTAGACAATCACTGGCACATGATCTTACCAAATGAAAGTATACATTTCTTTACATGCTTTAAAAATGAAGAAAAAGCCTCTGAACTAAAATTGTTTTCACTCCTCCCTCTCTTAGTACTTGATAAAGATCAATTTCATATATATCAATAACAAATTGCCTCAATTTGTACTCGATTCCT
>NC_090746.1:9328544-9331044 GCF_036898095.1 Palaemon carinicauda
CCAAGATTGGCTTTTCGGCACACGCCGCCTCATGGAAACTGCCACCCTTCGCCATCGGAGAAGCTTTGGTTGCAACGTGCTTAAGTCCAATTTAACATCAAGGGCGTGACACAGTCAAGCCCCAAAGCAGATTATGTTCTTGCGGTGATCCCCAAGGACACTTTCCCAGAAATCTCTGACTGGCTTAGCGAGCAAGGGTATACCTCAATAGCATACGACGCCCTTAAAACATACCTACTGGAGTTATACCAGCCATCGCCGCCATTCTTGCCCCCCTCTACACCTCCCTCCAGGGCAACCCAAAAGACCTGAAGTGCCGTCCCCTTCAAGAAGCGACCTTCTGCAACGCAAAGAATACCCTATCAACTGCTGCTGCTCTCAATTTTCCCATCCCACATGCACCTTTCCTTCTCTCCACATATGCCAGCGACATTGCTATTGGTGCAGTACTTAAGCAGGAGTTCAACGGCTCACCCCGCCCATTGGCCTTCTTCAGTAGAAAACTGTCTAAGGTGGAATCCGACTACTATACCTTCGATTGCGAATTACTGGCAGTGCAATTGATTGCCTGTCACTTTCATCCCTTCTTATAAGTTACGCCCTTCGTCATTTGCACGAACCACATGACTCTGGTGCACACCCTCACTCGACAGTCTGACACCTGGTCCACCCGTTAACGCCGACATCTCTCTGCCATGACTGAATACAATTGCACCCTTCAACATGTACCTGGGTAAATGGATCCCGTTGTCGATGCCCTGTCAAGAAACACATTTTCTGTCATTTACCTGGGATTGGATTACAACGCCTTGGCAGAAGCTCAACGAAAAGATCCAGAGTACGAAGCATGTAGGATATCCTGCACATCCCTCCATTGGGAAGACGTCTGCCTTGACGACTCCAATGCCATCTTCCTCTGTGATATCAGTACTGGTAGACAGAAACCATGGATACCTGCTCCCATGCACTGACAGGTGTTTAATTTTATTTGGCATGGCATTACTAGTGCTGAATGAATTCTGTACTTCATGCCAAACCTTAAAAGTATACCGACAAACTTATTCAGGAGTAGGCACCTTTCCATAACATCCCGATCGCTTTGCCCACATTCATGTCGATGTAGTAGGCCCTCTACCCACATCAAAAGGACATAGTTACCTGTTTACCATCATTGCCTGCTCCACTCATTGGCTTGAAGCCATTCCCATGGAAACTGCAACAACCGCCTAATGTACATCTGCCTTACTCTCAGGGTGGATAGTGAGATTCGGTATCCCTGAGCATATTACTTCTAACAGGGGTACCACTTTCACCTCTCAATTGTGGACGTCATTAGTGAATCTCTTGAGAATCTCCCTACACCAGACAACAACCTAAAACCCTGCTGCCACTGGAATGCTTGAACTTTTTCATCGCACACTCAAAGCAGCTTTGAAGACCGCTGCAATGACTCCAACTGGTTTACTCATCTTCTCCAGGCCTCCTAGGATTAAGAAACACCCCTAAAGATGGCCTCGATACCGCAGCAGCTGAAATGGTGTATGGGGGCCCGTTGGTCATCCTTGCCATTTTTTTTTTTTTTTTCCGTGTACAACCTCCTCCGATAATCTCCATCACCTACGTTACATTATGAGAAAACTTACTCCTTGCTGCCAGACATTCAAGCCTCCAGTGAGGCAACACATACCGACAGATCTACACTTAGCAATGCACGTTTTCCTGCTCAATAACCCTAATAATCCACCGCTGATCCCCCCTTATACGGGCCTTTTCCTCGTGATCTGCCGTACGCATTTAGCCTTCTTAACATACATGGCAAAGAAGACTAGGTGACCATTGCAGCAGATAAGCAACAGTAGGGTGACTCCCCTACATAATATAGGAGTATACCTAGAACAGTAGTTTGATTAATAAGAATGTGTCTGATGGTGTTCTTTCTATGTCAAGAGGAAATGCATGTTATTAGTACACATTCTATTTAACTAAAATTTAGGTGTCACAAGTGCAAAACATTCTTGGAATGAGGAATTTTACGCCCTAAGAGGATTCCACAATTTTAGTTGGCTCAGCATTTCTGAGAGGGGTGAGACATCATCTTATAACTTGTAACAGCATGAGCTAGCTATCTGTCATAAAGGGAGGAAATTTTCTAGCATGCTGTGTAACTACGTTAAGTGTCTAATCTAATAAAATGAGAAACACGCTGACCTTAATCACCTTAGGCTAGGGCCATTAAATTGTGTCAGAAATTGCAAGTTCTAAGTAGTGTTGTGAAATAAAAACAAATTATGTTAAAACTAGCAAGAACAAAGAGCAACAAATCTAAAGGTTAAGAGCTATGGTAGTTGATGCTATCATAGACGAGGCAGCAGATTTAATGATAACGTACAACCATGACAGGCTCAAGAAGTAAGCAAGAATCTTGGTAGGTTAATATAGCTTGTCGATGGATTAAAACGTGACTGGAACCAACAAGAACTGACTGTAGCCCTACTACCGC
>NC_090746.1:9338544-9343544 GCF_036898095.1 Palaemon carinicauda
CTATTGCTCTAATACCATTTATTTCGTCATCAATATATTCAGGGCTGCAGACTCGGAATGCTCTTAAAAACATAGAAGTAAATACAGATTTCTTAACTTTGTTGCCTTGGTTTGAGTAATAATGGACATATGCCGAGATATTCGTTGGTTTTCTGTATACACTGAACTTGAGACTATTATTACATCTATGTATGCGACAGTCCAAAAAAGGTAGGGTACAATTATTCTCCAGCTCCATAGTGAAATTTATTGATGGTACCAAACTATTCAATCTAAGAAAAAAGTTATCTAAATTTTCATTTCCTGGCCATACACATATTATGTCGTCAATATATCGAAACCATTTTACATTATTAGGTATGATGTTATTTACGATTCTGCTTTCAAAAAATTCCATATATAGATTGCTCAATACTGGGGATAAAGGGTTTCCCATAGCCATACCAAAAGTTTGTGCATAAAATCTCCCATTGAATTCAAATTTACAATCTTTTATACATAATTTAATTAATTCTATTAAAGTGTGTTTGGAGAATGGTAGATTCAATTGTCTATTATCTAATGTTTCAGATAAAAATTCCAACATGTCATCAATAGGTACTTTTGTGAATAGTGAGACTACATCAAAACTGACAAGCCTACAGGTACTGTTGATCTGTACTTCATTCAGTTTGTTAATCAAGTCTACATTATTTTTTATATTTGAATATGAGATGGTGCCAACTAAAGGGTTGAGGATATTCACAAGGTACTTAGATAATTTATATGCTGCTGAACCTACAGAGCTAATTATTGGCCTAGCTGGATAATTTGGCTTATGAGTTTTAATAGTTCCATACATATATGGCAATGTTGGTGATATTGTACAAACCTTTTTTATCAGATCTTCATTCCCTTTTAATAACTCTTTCACTTTTTTGTTGTAACTACTATTCACAGCCTCAATTGGATTTTTTCTTAATTCCATGTATGTGTTTTCATCACTCAAGAGGTTTTCCATTTTTTCTATATAATCATTTTTATTCAAGATTACCAGTGCTCCAGATTTATCGGCTTTTGTCAACTTAATATTTCTATCTTGCTTCAATTCGGCAATTGCTCTCTTGAATCTTTTTGGGCAATTTGGAACCACTGGTTTTTTTCATATTGCTGTATATAATACCCTTAATCATATTTACTTCTTCTACAGAAATATCACTGAATTTCTCCGGGTTACACACTCCATTTGTAATTTCTACACTATTCACTGCACTTGATGACATCGAGAAATTTAAACCGTATCCCAAGGCACACTTCACATTTTTATCTAGAATTTTATTTGACAAATTAACCACACATTCTGGATTAACGTTTGTAGTCCACGGGCTACTTTCTATCAGTGCATAGAAACCTCTCTCAATAAATCAGTCCTCTGAGGAAGTAACACGAAACTAGTCAGGACTTAAGTGTATATTCCGTATTTTCATTTTCCCTGTGGTTCTTCTGCATCTGAGCATCACGTTTTCCTGTGATTTTTACGCATAAATGGATACCACGTACTCCTTCCAGACTTTCTGTACGACTTTCCCTATCTTGGTATATATTATTAGAGAATTTACAGACGCCCTCACACGCGCCCATACTACTAAAGAACACCTGCGGTTTCTTCGTGAATGCTGGGAGGAACAAGTCATTCCGAAATGCATGATAACGAAATCCCTATTGGAAATAGAAGATCAACCATTTGGTGATATACAGAGAAGTATATTAGAAAAGCATATAAATTCAATGAAAATTAAAAACCGAAGAGCGTTTGAAGACTTAACAAGAAAAAGGAGACATTTTGAAGCCTCAATACCAACGGATTGGAAAGACTCACTTCGAGGTTTCTGCTATGGAGAAATGAACGAAAAAGTGTATAGAAAACTCAAACAAAAGCATGACACGAAACTCAATGCACTGATAGAAAGTAGCCCGTGGACTACAAACGTTAATCCAGAATGTGTGGTTAATTTGTCAAATAAAATTCTAGATAAAAATGTGAAGTGTGCCTTGGGATACGGTTTAAATTTCTCGATGTCATCAAGTGCAGTGAATAGTGTAGAAATTACAAATGGAGTGTGTAACCTGGAGAAATTCAGTGATATTTCTGTAGAAGAAGTAAATATGATTAAGGGTATTATATACAGCAATATGAAAAAACCAGTGGTTCCAAATTGCCCAAAAAGATTCAAGAGAGCAATTGCCGAATTGAAGCAAGATAGAAATATTAAGTTGACAAAAGCCGATAAATCTGGAGCACTGGTAATCTTGAATAAAAATGATTATATAGAAAAAATGGAAAACCTCTTGAGTGATGAAAACACATACATGGAATTAAGAAAAAATCCAATTGAGGCTGTGAATAGTAGTTACAACAAAAAAGTGAAAGAGTTATTAAAAGGGAATGAAGATCTGATAAAAAAGGTTTGTACAATATCACCAACATTGCCATATATGAATGGAACTATTAAAACTCATAAGCCAAATTATCCAGCTAGGCCAATAATTAGCTCTGTAGGTTCAGCAGCATATAAATTATCTAAGTACCTTGTGAATATCCTCAACCCTTTAGTTGGCACCATCTCATATTCAAATATAAAAAATAATGTAGACTTGATTAACAAACTGAATGAAGTACAGATCAACAGTACCTGTAGGCTTGTCAGTTTTGATGTAGTCTCACTATTCACAAAAGTACCTATTGATGACATGTTGGAATTTTTATCTGAAACATTAGATAATAGACAATTGAATCTACCATTCTCCAAACACACTTTAATAGAATTAATTAAATTATGTATAAAAGATTGTAAATTTGAATTCAATGGGAGATTTTATGCACAAACTTTTGGTATGGCTATGGGAAACCCTTTATCCCCAGTATTGAGCAATCTATATATGGAATTTTTTGAAAGCAGAATCGTAAATAACATCATACCTAATAACGTAAAATGGTTTCGATATATTGACGACATAATATGTGTGTGGCCAGGAAATGAAAATTTAGATAACTTTTTTCTTAGATTGAATAGTTTGGTACCATCAATAAATTTCACTATGGAGCTGGAGAATAATTGTACCCTACCTTTTTTGGACTGTCGCATACATAGATGTAATAATAGTCTCAAGTTCAGTGTATACAGAAAGCCAACGAATATCTCGGCATATGTCCATTATTACTCAAACCAAGGCAACAAAGTTAAGAAATCTGTATTTACTTCTATGTTTTTAAGAGCATTCCGAGTCTGCAGCCCTGAATATATTGATGACGAAATAAATGGTATTAGAGCAATAGGTAAAAAACTAAAGTATCCTGAAATTGTGTTAGATGATGCCCTAAGAACAGCAAAAAAGACTTTTTTCGGTAATGATAACAGAAAAAACTATAACACACAAAATTTACTTGTACTACCTTATTGTGATTCATTTAAAGAAATTCCCCAACTGTTAAAAAACTTCAATGTAAATGTAGCATTTAAGAGTAAAAATACAATAAAAACAGCCTTAATAAAGAATTCTCCTGACATTACCAAGGGATGTGTATATCGTATTCCATGCAATGCTTGTGAAAAATACTATATTGGTCAAACTGGTAAAGCCCTAGAAAAGAGAATTGAACAACATAAGAAAAGTGTCAGGTATGCTCAAGATAATAATGCACTCTTTGCCCACGTTAGAGATAAAAATCACCCTATTAATTGGTCAGGTGCAAAGAAATTGGTTCATTCAAATAACTTAGTAGAAAGAAACATCATAGAGTCCAGTTTCATAAAAGAAACCTTTGAAAACAACTTGAATATTGGTCATGGAATGTATAAACTCGACGCCTTTATATGTAAAGAAATTTGTAAGCTATATAAAAAAACATTAACCACTTAATGTAGAATTGAATGTATTGTGAATAATTAACGTCGGTGTGAAATTAATGTTTAGACCTAAGTTAACATTCATTAAAGGAAACAATTATTTTATATAGTATGCATAAGTATATTGGCACTATATAGTGTTATGCTAGATATAAGTATTGATATATACATGATTATATGTTTATGATATTAATGTTGTATACATATAAATGTATATATGCATATGTATGTATGTGTATATATGTATATATGTATATATGTATGTGTATGTATATGCATATATGTATGTGTATGTATATGTATGTGTATGTGTATGTATTTATGTATATGTATATGTATTTGTATCTGTATGTATGTATATATATGTATGTATGTATGTATATGTATATGTATATATGTATATATGTATATATATATATGTATATGTATGTATATGTATATATATGTATGTATATATATTTGTATGTTTATGTATGTTTTGCTTATGTATTTATATAGATAAGGCTACCGCTTTGACATATAAATAACTGTATTGAAAGTAAAATAAGAAGAAAACAAGAATATACCTGCCACTAGAAATTACCCTTTTTAGCAGGTGTCTAACGAGCATGCAGACTCCGCCTACTCAACACCTGAGTCAAGCCCAGGTAGCGGGTAAGGGAGTGTCATTGTTCTCTAAATCTCTATATGTATGTTCGTACTTTTGCTTTCCCTATAAATTGTAAGAAACCTCTCTCAATAAATCAGTCCTCTGAGGAAGTAACACGAAACTAGTCAGGACTTAAGTGTATATTCCGTATTTTCATTTTCCCTGTGGTTCTTCTGCATATATATATATATATATATATATATATATATATATATATATACTGTATGTATATATATATATATACATATATATATACATATATAAATATATATACATATAAACTCGCTGGTAAGAGACTGATGTTTCGCCAGGTAAATCCTGAACTGTAGGTAGCAGTTAGGTTGCGACTTTTTGAGAGCCTCTGGTGGCATGGTTGGACGCGATCTGGCCTTTCATTTGAAGGGGCTAGAGTTCGATCCCACGTATGTGGTAGAAATTTATTTCTATCTGCACGCGATATTGTG
>NC_090746.1:9348544-9353544 GCF_036898095.1 Palaemon carinicauda
TGGTTTTCGTAAAGGCCTTGGAGCATGTGATTCCCTTTTTACAATCTCCAATGCTGTACAGAAATCCCTTGATTGTGGTCAGGAAGTTCGTATGATTGGCCTTGATTTTAGTGCTGCCTTTGACCGTGTTAATCATGAGGCCCTTGTTTTCAAACTCAAACAGTTGGGAGTGGGTGGGTCGTTTCTTAGCATTATTATTGATTTTTTAAGTAATAGAAATCAAAGAGTTGCTGTTGATGGGCACCATAGTGATTATAGGAATGTGATATCCAGTGTTCCACAGGGTAGTGTTCTTGGCCCATTACTTTTCATACTATATACACATGACATGTGGTTTGGCCTAGAAAACAAGCTTGTTGCATATGCAGATGATGCTACTCTCTTTGCATCAATTCCATCCCCTGAATGTAGATCTGGGGTTGATGAATCTTTTAATAGAGATTTAGCTAGAATTAGTGCATGGTGCAAATTATGGGGTATGAAGTCGAATCCTAACAAAACTCAAAGTATGATTGTAAGTAGGTCAAGGACGGTGGCTCCTCAACATCCGGATCTCAGTATTGATAATGTTTCTTTAAATTTGTATGACTCTTTCAAAATTTTAGGTGTGATTCTCGACAGCAAATTTACTTTTGAGAAACATATAAGGTCTGTGTCTTCTTCAATTGCACAAAAAATAGGCTTATTGAGAAAGTCTTTCAAGATTTTCGGTGATCAATCTATTCTGAAGAAGTGTTTTAATTCTTTCATTCTACCTTGTGTTGAGTATTGTTCTCCTGTCTGGTGTTCAGCTGCCGATTCTCATCTTAATTTGTTGGACAGAAACTTACGGTCTATTAAATTTCTTATTCCTGATCTAGATATTAATCTCTGGCACCGTCGTTCAATTAGTTCATTATGCATGTTGCATAAGATTTTTCATAACTCTGACCATCCTTTACATTCAGATCTCCCTGGACAATTCTATCCTGTTCGTAATATTAGGCAGGCAGTTAATTCTAATAGCCAGGCCTTCTCCATCATGAAGCTCAATACTACGCAGTACTCTAGAAGTTTTATTCCAGCTGTTACCAAGTTGTGGAATGATCTTCCTAACCGGGTAGTTGAATCACTAGAACTTCAAAAGTTCAAAGTTGGAGCAAATGCTTTTTTGTTGACCAGGCGGACAGGAGTCTTTTTATAGTTTATTTATGACATATTTGTTTTTGATGTTGTTAATAGTTTATATATGACATGTCTGTTTTGACGTTGTTACTTTTTTTAGAATGATTTATTGTTAATTTGTTCTCTTCATTTATTTATTTCCTTATTTCCTTTCCTCACTGGGCTATTTTTCCCTGTTGGAGCCCTGGGCTTATAGCATCTTGCTTTTCCAACTAGGGTTGTAGCTTGGATAGTAACAATATTAATAATAATAACATCTAATTACTCATCTCTCTCTCTCTCTCTCTCTCTCTCTCTCTCTCTCTCTCTCTCTCTCTCTCTCTCTCTCTCTCTCTCTCTCTCAAAGATCAAATGGAATTTCTGTGGATGGACTAAATAGTCTTTAAGACATCCAAAATCCTTTTAAATTCTTGTAACTCTCTCTCTCTCTCTCTCTCTCTCTCTCTCTCTCTCTCTCTCTCTCTCTCTCTCTCTCTCTCTCTCTCAAAGAGCAAATGGAGTCTCTGCGGATGGACTAAAAAGTCTTTAAGACATACATAATCCTTGTAACTTCTTGTAACTGTCTCAATTTTTTTTACGATATTATATTTCCAAGTTTTTTTTTTCTTACCGATTACCCCTTTGATTTGGAGATGCCATGAAAGTTTGTCTCCAGAGAATATTATGGAAAGCGAATCTTAGTTACTTAATATGTTTTATAAATCAGACTAATATCGTTTATTTTGTTGTTGTAAATTTCATGTAAATACGTGTAAGTGGCCTTACTTTAGTTTATTCTAGATCAATATGCTAAACTTGTTGAGTATAACAGTGCTCACTTAGGGTTGGTTCACACTATCGGTTCAGTCCGGTCTCGCTCCGGTCAAAATTTCTTTTGAAGTAATCGTCTCCGGACGGTAACTGGAGTGAGAGTGTGAAAAGACTTGCATTTAAAATCGGGTAACAATATTTGACCGTAGCGAGACTGGAGCGAGAGCGGACCGGAGCGCCAATGTGAAAAGGAGTGTGAAAATGCTTCCATTTAAAACCATGTACAGTAACAATATTTGACCGGACCCTGACTGGAACGAGACTGGAGCACAACCGGACCGATAGTGAATCAACTCCTTGGGACTTCATCTACTCGGACTGATGAACAAGATTAGAAATCTTTAACATACTCCATGGATTATTACAGTGAATTTTATTATAATTCTCATTATTATTATTATTATTATTATTATTATTATTATTATTTTTATCATTATTATTAATATCATTATTATTATTATTACTATTATTATTATCATTATTATTACTATTATTATTATCATCATTATCATTATCATTATTATTATTATTATTAATATTATTATTATTTTTATTATTATTTTAATCATCAATATTATTATTATTATCTTTATTATGATTATTATTTATTATTATTATTATCATTATTTTTATTATTACCTAAACGTGCATATCTTTTTTCGGGATAAGTATAAAATCGTAAGTAACGCTTTGTTCATACACCAATATTTGCATCTACGCAAAGATGAAGAAAAAAGTTCTTTTATAAATAATCAATAAAAAGGTAAAGATTAACAAATTTTTCCCACAATTACGCACATATATCTATCATTTCAGTATTATCTTGTGTATTTTGGCTTGGCGATCAGCGCAAGACAATGTCCCTACCTAGTTGGGTATAATTACATACACACACACACACGTGCACACAAACACACACACACACACACACACATATATATATATATATATATATATATATTTATATATATATATATATATCTATACATATCTATATAAATATATGTGTGTGTGCGTACACATACATTCATTTATTTATATCTATATATGTGTATATATATCTATGTTCGTATATATATATATATTATATATATAATGTGTGTGTACGTAATTATGTATGTGTGGATATGCTGTACACACACACACACATATATATATATATATATCATAATGTGTGTGTATGTAATTATGTATGTGTGTATATGCTGTACATATATATATATATATATATATATATATATATATATATATATATATATACATATATATATATACTGTATATATATATTTATATTTATATATATATATATATATATATATATATATATATATATATGTGTGTGTGTGTGTGTGTGTGCGTGCGCATACATTCATTTATTTATATCTATATATGTGTATATTTATTTATGTTCGCATACATATATATGTATATATATACATACACACACAATAGATATATCCTAGTGTAAGATAGATAATTACACACATGCGCACGTGCCCCCTCTCACCAGGGTATGACTACGTCTTCTGTCCCTATATATATATATATATATATATATATATATATATATATATACATAAATATACACATATATATACATATACATATGTATATATATATATATATATATATATATATATATATAGTGGGTGCATTAATTCCAAGGTTACTAATTATCATATACGTATGTGTATCAGACATACAAATATACTGTTCCTCACAATTTCCTGGTCTCCTAGTGTTCCTAACACTTATCATTACTTCGGTCTCCCAGAATATAAATTTTGACTCTATTTCGTATAATATTTCCTCAAAATTCAAATACTTCTTTGTTTTAAATCGCCTAGTGATTCCAATACCACACAAATGATTTCCCAAGGGACACGTAGGCCTATATCTGTCATCTTCTTATCATTTTCGTGGTAACAAGATGATTTTTTTTCCAAACCACTCTTAAAGATTCGAAAAATTATATGGGTGGCTTCCAAATAAAGACTTTCCTTTATGTGAATTAAATATTATTCTCGTATTGACACAACCAAACTTTTACATAAATTTTTATTCATAATTTTATTTGTAACTTTTATGTCATTCGAAAAATTAAATCAGGAAACCACTTACTCTTTTACAAGCTTTGAAATACCTGTAAACACTGATATATAAATACTGACTTGAAGGAACAGTGATTAGATGATTCACCATGTTTCAGAGAAAATAACGTGATAGTGAAAATCTCCATCATGAAATGACTGTGATATAAATTTCTTCACCAGAAAACTAAAGGAAAAACTATTGCATATACGAAAACGTAAGGTAATGGTGACCGAAGCTTGATATATGTTGCAGTTACAAAGATTTAGCCTCTGAGAAAATTGAGGTTTCACCGCTTGCTGGGAAAAAAAAATATGTGAGTATCCCGAAAAATGTTCGGGGAACGATCGCTCAAGGAAACCATAATGGGAATGTATTTCGTAATAAAAAGCAAACGCTTTTGCTTTTTCAAATCAAGAGCCCGTGATTCTAAACGACTATTTTTATCTAGCTAAAACAAAGAAGAAAAGAGTAATACAGCTGTTATGTTTTTAGTAAAATTCCGATGGAAAATTACCATTAAAAAAAAAAAAAAAAAAAAAGCGGTTCAAAGCATAACCAGGTCTGTTTTTACACCCATAAATTCAGAAAGCTGAAGTAAGCAGAAAAAAATAGTATCAAGATGAATATTGGCGAATTTCCTGGACGGTCTAAGTCTTCTAGATACCACCATTTTTTTTCAGCCTTTGGGCTCTAAATTTCCGTTTGCGTCGCGGTCAAATATTGAATATGGAAGACAGATTACGTAGTATCAGTACCCCAACCCACCACCTCTACGTTATCATCTTTGTATTATACCGTTTTCTCATGAAAGCGGTTATATATTTCTGTTACTTTTTCACGGGTCAAGATTATTTTCATCTTTTTATTGCATTAAAAAAATAAAAAAAATAAATAACTGAAAAGTTACTTGTGTCAAAGATGGTATACAAAC
>NC_090746.1:9356044-9468544 GCF_036898095.1 Palaemon carinicauda
ATAAATAAAATTCCTATAAACATCCAATACTATTCTTCTCATCTGTAGATAACGAGGAAAATATGATAACTGACAAATTTTATCTGAATATCGAAAACATTCATATTTTTCATATATTGATAGGAACGCTAATTATAAATATAATCATAGTAAAGCTAATGAGCATTAAGAAGATATGATGACCTAAGTGTACATCCATGTAAGAGGTGTTCAATAAAAAGCAACAAAATTATGCAATTTTGCTGCACTGTTATAAAATCCATATTCTCATCTCACCCCCCCCCCCCCCCTCCTTTATAAATTCTGGAATGCCAGGCATCTTTCCGGACCTTTCGTTCTCCTTTTAGAATTCGAAAGTTGTTGTTGTTGTTGTTGTTGTTTATTAACTATTACTTATTGATTATTATTTATCATTTATCATTTATTATTGCTTATTTACTATTCATTATTTATTAATTACTAATTATTATTTATTAGTTATTATTAATCAATTATTATTCATTTATATTATTTATTAATTATTATTAATTATTATTATTGATTATTTATTTATTTATTATTGATTATTATTTATAAATTATTAACTATTCATTATCAATTATAAATTATTTATCAATAATTAATAATCAATAATTATTTATTATTTATCAATTACTAATTAATTATTATTATTATTATTATTATTATTATTATTATTATTATTATTAGTTGCTAAGTTACAATCCTAGTTGGAAAAGCAGGATGCTATAAAACCAGGGGCTCCAACACGGAAAATACCCGAGTGAGGGAAGTAGACAAGGAAAATAAATATTCTAAGAACAGTAACAACATTATAATAAATAGTTCATATATCTATTTTCTTCTGATGTTCTGCAAACCTAACTAGTTTTTACCACGAAAGGTCAGACCAGGGATACGACTTCAAGGTCTGGTCAAATTGACTTCGGTTATTACCGATTTTGTTCATCAGAAGGGTCATATACTGTATACTAACCCATCAAAGATCTAAACTGTAGAGTAAGTAATCAAAATCAAAGGTTTTAATGATTGGTATCACACATTTA
Source organism: Palaemon carinicauda (assembly GCF_036898095.1). Taxonomy (NCBI): domain Eukaryota; kingdom Metazoa; phylum Arthropoda; class Malacostraca; order Decapoda; family Palaemonidae; genus Palaemon; species Palaemon carinicauda. The sequence continues at coordinate 9,357,109 of NC_090746.1, forward strand.
TTATGATTTATTTACTTAACTTGTAGTTTGTTTATTTCCTTATATCCTTTCGTCACTGGGATATATTTCCCTGTTGGAGCTCTTGGGCTTATATTATCCTGCTTTTCCAACTATGGTTGTAGCTTAGCAAGTAATAATAATAATAATAATCATAATCATAATAATAATAATAATAATAATTTTAATCATAATCATAATAATAATAATAATAATAATAACAACATTAATAATAATAATGATGATGATGATGATAATGAAAATACATTTTTAGCGCCCAGATCTATGACGTCTGGTGCTCTAAATAATGTGTTCATAAACTAGGGTTTCTTTTAGCCTTCACTAACAAAATGAGTTTTGATCATAAAAAGCAACTTGAAAGAACATTGGTTGCTGTTACCTGTTCACACCAAAAGTAAAACGAAATCGGCCTTCAAATGTTTAAAGGCCACTCATGAATGGCAGAGGGAAGGGACAGTGACATTGCCCCAGCAAGCAGGACAATGCCCTAAAGACTGACCATATATACATATGATCAGCGCTCAAGCCTACTCTCCATCCAAGCTAAAACCTAGGAAGGCCAGGCAATGGCTGCTGATGACACAGCAGATAGCCCTATAGGATCCCCCAACCTCCCCACCCACCAATTATCCTTAGCTTACAAGATGGTGAAAATGCAGCCACCAAAGAACCTAACGAGTTTGAACGGGCGTTCACAAGTCACAGACGTTACCCCATGGGCCACCACAACCTTAGCCTTAATGAAAGGTTGCGATAGATAAAACGTAGGTGTGAAAGTTTCGGATGTGGATAAACTATGGCAAAAGAAATACCTCACTGATGATCCTGTCTGATAAAAAAAAAAAAATTCACAATCCATGATTCACTATTAATGTTAATACATTTAATGATTGAACATTTAACAATCGTTAGATTGAATTCATAAGATTTAGGCTGAAAAGCCAAGGAATAATAACTTTTTGTTCTTCAGCGCGCTGAGGAAGAAATAACAAGCTACAATATACTGTATACACATATTGGAAGTGTACCAACCGTGTGTCACACGATCGTACATAAATTATTTTGTATATATTATGCTTGTATCTGCGCTCTTCCCTCGCACTAAAAAGAACCTGAATAATCATGTCTCCGGTTTTCCTCTGTAACATTGTCTGTCTTGTGAACATGAAAAAGCCTGTTGCCTCGAGGTTTTGTAATAAAGGAGAGTGTTCTATAATAAAGTACTCAGTTGATTGCTTCCTGCCTTTGAGTCCTAACCTTTCTCTCGGCCCGTCACAGAAGCGTCCAAGCCCAATCTCCATCCAAGATAGGTCCATGGAAGGCCAGGCAATGGCTGCTGATGACTCAGCATAACTATACCTATCCCCCATAACAACTATTTCTGGTTCACAAGTACGGTGAGGCTTTGTTCACTAATTTAAACTTTCCTACAGTCACATAGACTGAAACTTTGTTCGCAAGAAAGACTTTAATTTCAAAGATGATAACCATATTGTTACAAAAGACTGGATTTTTACTTTTGCTACTCTGTCATTAAAGTAAGGATTTCCTTCTAACAGAAACTAGAGGGGCACCCAGTAGAGCGAAGACCTCCACCGCGGAAGCTTACTTTTCTACATTTTGTACGACCTTGACCTTGATCTTTGACCTTAATATGTGTTAATTGGCGTGGATTTTCATACACTCGAATAGGAACCAAGTTTGAAGTCTCTGTGACAATGATGTCCAAATTTATGGCTGATTACGTGAATTGGACATTTTGCTTAACCGTGTCCTGGACCTTTCACCTGGACCTTCCAAAATTTTGCTTGACCTTTGTCCTTGACCTTCCAAATTTAACCATTTCCAGCTTTTTACATAACAGTTAATCCCTGCCAATTTTCCTACTCTATGATTAAAATTGTGGCTAAGAAGCAGTTCACAAACAAAGACGCAAATTGAGGGTAAACATAACCTAATTCTAATTTCGTTGGCGGAGGTAATAATGATGACTTAGATCACCGTTGAATGATATTCCCTTTGTTAATTTTTTCAGAAGTATTATTTTGATATAATAGCCTATATCTCTTTCTCCATTAGCACCATTATTTTTGGTATTTGTGTCTAACTATTGCTTCACTAAGCTGCCGCATTTACTGCTGGTACATCGTAATATACATGTAGTATGATAAAGTTCATGAAAGGCTATTATTTCGTTTTGAAGGACCTCGTACTATCAAATTCTCGTTTATTTTCCCCTTTACTCAAAGGTGTTCATTTGGCTTACTGATACACACACACACACACACACACACACACATATATATATATGTGTGTGTGTATGTGTGTATGTATGTATGTGTATATATATGTATGTATATATAAATATATATGTATATATATATATATATATATATATATATATATATATATATATATATATATGTATATATATATTAATATATATTTATATATATCATACACTTCATATCTGGATTCTCTCTACCTCTGGATCAGAAACCCAAGGATAAATCAACTTCTGGTCTGCTTATATGAATAAAAAGTATATGAAACTCGTCAAAAACGTCAAAATTATCATATATACATATGTATGTGTCCATGGGAGCGACCGGGCGCGAGGGTCCTGCGTCAGGTTAATGGACTTTTCATTTCGATTCACAAGAATGTGGGATCACAATGGAAAATTGTGTATGAAGATCCACATCTAATGGAATATATATTTCTATTAATTCCTATATTTGACTTCCTAAATGGATTATTTGGGGGTTAGCGTATGTGCTCTAAAAATTTTAAATTTCTATTATCTCATTATTATTACTTGCTAAGCTACAATCCTAGTAGGAAAAGCAGGATGCTATAAGCCCAGGAGCTCCAACAGGGAAAATATCCCAGTGAGGAAAGGAAACAAGGAAAAATAAAATTTTTATGAAGAGTATCAACATTAAAATTATATCTCCTATATAAGCTATAAAAACTTCAAAAAAGCAGCAGGAAGAGAAATAAGATAGAATAGTGTGCTCGAGTGTACTCTCAAGCATGAGAACTCCAACCCAAGACATTGGAATGCCATGGTACAGAGGCTATGGCACTACCCAAGACTAGAGAACAGTGGTTTGATTTTGGGGTGTCCTAATCCCTTTACTTTCCCTGAAAGACAAATTTTTGATTTAACTAAAAGTTCTCTGCTTGCACCATGAGGTGGAAACTGCTTACGAACACAAGTTTCTATTTTTGAAAGAGCTATACAGAAAACAACATCGTGTTTCTATCATAGAAATTTATAAATCATTCAGGATTACTATTTTTTAACATTACTGGTTTTTTAGCTTATATATTTTATACTATTATTATCATTATTATTATTATCATAAGCTAAGCTATAACCCTAGTTGGAAAAGCAAGGTGCTATAAGACCAAGGGCTTCACCAGAGAAAAATAGCACAGTGAGGAAAGGAAATAAACATACAACAAGATAAGTAATAAACAATCAAAATAAAATATTTTAAGACTAGTAACAAAATTAAAATAGATCTTCCATATGCTGTATAAACTATAAAAACTTAAAAAAACAAGAGGAAGAGAAATAAGATAGAATAGTGTGCCCGAGTGTACCCTCAAGCAAGAGAACTCTAATCCAAGACTTTAATCCCCCCCAAAAAAAAAAATATTAATAATTTCTCAAGAAAATTCTCCAAAAATAATAAAAGCTTTTAATTAGGGAATTCGACCTTTTAACAAATTAAAAAACATTAGTCGAGATATGTCTTTTTTAAGGAAGGCAGAGGCACGGGACAGTGACACTGCCCCAGATACTGACTATATATACATATGATCAGCGCCCAAGCCTCCTTTGCAATAAACCTAGGACCAAGGAGGGCCAGGCAATGGCAGCTGATGATCAGCAGGTAGACCTATAAGCTCTCCAAAACACAACCCATCTTCAGCCCACAATGATGGTGAGGTTGCAGCGAGCAAAGAACTAATGAGTTTGAGCGGGACTCGAACCCCAGTTTTGCGTTCAACAGTTAGGGACGTTACCACATGGGCCACCACAACCCATATTTCAAATGCGAAGAAATGGCGTTCATGAGCGCTTCGTGTTCTACCATTGTAAATAGACCACATGAGGATGATTATATATGCATATTTTGAAGAAGCATGTCTTAAATGAGTCTATAAATCAAGTATAAGACCGCAAAATGTTTTCAATGTCTCCAATTTGTTAGAATACTTTATTCAAATATAAGATGATAACACTTGAGAAGACAATAATACTTTTAGCAACCATGGACCAAAGTTATAAAGAATACCTTGAATTTACACAACTTATTTTCACTGACGGAATTAGTGATCTAAATAAACACATTGTAAAATTACCTGCGTTTGAACAGTGAATATATGAAACAAATAAAATATGTTTGACACAAGACACACGCACACACACAAACAAAGAACAGGAACATGACGTGTCTTCATAATTGAATACTCGGCGTTTGCAATATTGAAGTCTGTTAATATTTACTGCTTTAGGTAGTTTAAAGGTTTAATGGCCGCTCATTAATGGCAGAGCAAGGGACAGTATCATTGTCCTAGAGACTGACCATATAAACGTATGATCAGCCCCAAGCCCCCTCTCCAGACAAGCCAAGAGAAGGGAGGACCAGGCAATGGTTGCTGATGACTCAGCAGGTAGACCTATAGGCTCCCCTAAACATCCCCCCCCCCCTAAAAATTCCTTAGCTCATAAGGATGGTAAGGTTGCACACACTAAAGGAACTAACTAGTTTGAGAGGGACTCGAACTCCAGTCTGGCGACCACCAGGCACATAGGTTACCAACAGGGTAATATCTTTCCATAAATGATTAACATTTATTCACCAAAGAATAAGGTACATGAAATAAAAATATCAGTTTGGAAAAACATTTGGGAAATACTCACTCAACTCCAAATTTGTCTCCATCATGATAGTAGCCAATCATTCTTAGCGCCTCTTGACCACCGAGAATCTGAAAAACGGAAGTCAAATACTTTGAATAAATGAGCGTAATAATATTTTTTTTGGTGTGTGTGACTTATTTTTTTATCATCTATTCATTACTGTTTAAGTTTCCCTAAGTCAGTCTATCGTGATGTTTTCTGTAAAATATTTGATAAGTCGTTTAAAAAATTCTTTCTTCACAAAATATTCAGATTACGAAAAACTTATTCACTGAGATTAACAAAACAGATAATATTCTATAGAAAATTCTAAGTTCTTTATTATTTCAAGCAAAGAAATAAGCTCTTCACGTGTTCGACAGATGTGCTAAATTAATATGGTATGCACGAGGGTAAGTTTTAGAATTTTAATAATATTTCCGTAATAAAACATATGATGTCCCAATAATTATAAGAGAGTTGTGTTATCATTGGAGTAAGTTTTCTCTTGTAATTGTCTCTATTAATATATTACTTATATTTCCCTCTACAATAACAAAACTTGACTTTAATAATCAGCCAAAGAGCAACAATATAATTTTCCTTTTTATCATATCATACGGTTTTTCTTGAGCTTCTACAATATTATTCATAGATACAATTTATCATTCTACGATAATGTCAAAGTTTTGAAAACCCTTTCTTCTGTGCGTGTTTTGTTCTTTTCCATCTTAGGACCCTTAAATTATGTAGTGTTAAAAATTTGCATTAAAAAACTATAAATATATGACAACATTTATTCCTTGGTTTTTACCGTTTTAAAAACGGCTATATTGACGTAAAGGAGTGATGTTACGGTCACCAACCATTAAAATATAATAACAAAGTAGGGTAAATTACGGTCGCATGTATTTTACTGAAATATGGAGGAGAACAGTAGATTTTTACGGATAATTTCCGATTAAAATTCGGTTTTTTAACAGTGTAGCCTTCTCCAAGTAAGAAACTTGAATGTTTCTTCAATATTATAAAAGTAATTTCTTCTAATTTCTGTGTATGCATATATGTAATCACCTATTTGTACAAACACCTTCCCATCAAAACGGGTGGTCCCAGGACCTATTACCTCCGCCAACGAAGTTAGAAGGAAGTTATGTTTTAGCCCCTGTTTGTGTATGTTTGTGTCTGTGTGAGAGTTTGTTTGTGAACACATTCCTGGCCACATTTTTAATCTTTGAGTAATGAAACATGCAGGGATTAACTGGTATGTAAAGAGATGGAATATTTAAAGTTTGTAGGGTCAAGGTCAAAGATCAAGGTCATGGTCAAGAAAAATTTCCAATTCACGTAATCAGCCATAAGTTTGGACATCGCTGTCAATAACTCTTCATACTTGGTTCATATTTAAGTGTATGAAAATCCACTTCAATTAATAAATGTTAAAGTCGAAGGCCACGTTCGAGTTCAAGGTCAAGCATAAGGTCAAATTCTGGTCATCAACCATACGGTCACAATTTTAATCATAAAGTAATAAACCTGCAGGAATTTTAAACTGTTATGCAAAGAGCTGGAAATGATTAACTGATTCGAGGAAAGGCACGCTGGCTTCGTGAAATAAGCTGCCGTGGCGGAGGTCTGCACTTAGTGTTTTTCTAGTTTTCTAAGCAATTGAGGCTGAAGACCTTATGCGCGATCCCATCTATATAAATAGGGGGCTTATGATACTATAGCGTCTGTTTATTCTTGGTGGTCACACTTCTATGTACTACTGATAAACATACCAACGTTTCTGATCATCATCTGGTATTTGTTTATAAGAGCACGCTCTCCATTTACTCCAAAATTATGCATTCCTGCAGCTCTCCTCTTTTTGTACAGTAATTAGAAGGTTCTTTGAATGCTGGGAAAACAAAATAATAGCAAGATATGTTGCGCCAGGGGGGGAGGGGAGGGGTTGGTTGAGGAGGTACTACCGACCTGAAATTTAATTTTATATACTAAATTAAAACTCGAATAATTACTCAAAAGTGTCACTATTTGTGAATTGTATATTTTATATTTGGTAAATATTTGATAATAAAACTTATTAAATTTTTTTTGTAAAGAAACTATTTTAAGAATGACTAGTTTTCCCAGACGACGTTTTGCTACACTACCGCCATCTATTGACCATTGCCTGAGGATGCCTGCCAATTTCCCGCCAATGAATACAGACATGCACTGCAAAAATAGTCATTCTCATAAAGAGTTTATAAGATTTGTTGTCAAGAATTTACCAAATAAAATATACAATTGACAAATAGTGACACTTTTGAGTAATTGATCCATTTTTAATTTAGTATATATCTTGAATATATACCAAATGTCCGGTGACGTCACAAACTTCTTTGATTGACTATGTTGACAATGCCAGGTCGTTTAGTACCTCCTCAACGCCCCCCGCCCCTTGCGCAATACATCTTGCTATTTTTTCTTTCCCAGCATTCAAAGAACCTCCTAATAACTGTACAAAAAGAACAGAGCTGCAGGAATGCATAATTTTGGAGTAAATGGAGAGCGTGCTCTTTTAAACAATTACCCATCTTCTTAACATGATGATAATGGAATCATAGAAAATGTTGAAAAACCTTTTACCAAATATTACATGAAACCCCACAAAGGCATTATATTTTTCTAGTATTAAATTCACCTCTTTGGTTAAAAAAGGATATGGATCCTCAAATACATTTTCGACATTTGAACTCAATCGGCGTCAATGACCTTAGATGTCAAGATGCCAGATAACTCCTAATCAATCAATCAATCAATCGACATTTGTCAAGTGTTAATAAAAATTAGTTTGTATTTTGCTATTTGGTTGCAGACTTTGATTTATGAAATGAAGCTAACTAAAATTTATGGTAAGGTCATCCTATACAAAGATTCTTTAATGAACAATATTTCACTTGATTTTGGATGGCCAACATATCTGGTGTAACTATTATTCCATATTTATATTAATTTTTTTTTCCTTTCTGTTCAACTTTGAAAAAAAACTCAGTTGATACAAGAAGTTTGAACTTATTTATATAAATCACTTTCACAAAATTGAAGCAAGACTTTCTGTAATACAACATTCCAACAGAAAATAAAAGACGAATGATCTACAAATAGTATCAGTTCAAACATATGAATCTTAGAGTAACTTTCCTGTTTTATACCCGAACTATAGGGGCACTCAGTAGAGTGTAGACCTCCGCCGCGCCAGCTTATTTCTCGCCCTTTTGCTCGACCCTGACTTTGACCTTAACATGTACCAATTGGCGTGGATTTCCACACTCAAATATGAACGAAGTTTGAAGTCTCTGTGACAAGAATGTACAAACGTATGGATGATTACGCTAATTGGACATTTTGCTTGACCGTGACCTTGACCTTACAAAATTTAATAATTTCCAGCTTTTTACATAACAGTTAATCCCTGCAAGTTTCATTACAATTAAAATTGTGGCCAGGAAGCTGTCCACAGCTAAAAACACACACACACACACAAACAAACAGTACACAAACACATACATGGGGTAAAATATAACCTCCTTCCAACTTCGTTGGCGAACGTAAATATAACATTAGCTTTAGACTGCAGACAGTGACGATTCGTTTGTTATGGCCAACTGCTTGAAATATGACATCATCTCTATTCCCTCGACAGACCATTAGAAAGTCAATGGTTCCTATCGGTGCCATTATTTCGTCGTCTTCTCATTTTCCCTCTTTCGCTACGTTGATTATTTGAACTTAGAGAGGACTGTACATTTATCCTTAGAAAAAATAACCACATATATTCATGTATATATGAATAAATAAATATATATACATATATGTATATATAAAATTAAATAGATAGATGGATAGATAGACAGATAGATAGACATATAAGCTGTACCTCGTGTAATTTTAGTTAGAATTCAGCCAAGAGTATGGGAAAAGTTCTATATGAGGGAGATGATATATATATATATATATATATATATATATATATATATATATATATATATATATATATAAAATTATCTTCCTCATCATTAGCAGCCGTTACTACTACACTGCAGAACAAAAGCCTTAGACATGTTCTTCCATGGGGTTGTGGTGCCGGGTGATAGCGTCTTTGCCTGATGATTGCCAGACTGGAGTTCGAGTCCAATTCAAATTCGTTAGTTCCTTTGGTCACTGCAATCTCACCATCCTTGTGAGTTTAGGATGGGGTTTTGGGGGAGCCTATAGGTCTATCTGCTGAGTCATCAGCAGCCATTTCCTGGCTCTCCTTGGTCCTAGCTTTGATGAAGAGGGGGTTTGGGCGCTGATCATAAGTATATATGGTTAGTCCTGCTTGATAGGGCAATGTCAGGGCTAACTATACAGTAGGTTAGCCGTTGGGATTTCTGATGGCAATACGAACACCCAAACTGCATTAGTAAAAGAAATATTTGATTATCATTATTACTAATATAGAAACCCAAAATACCATATTAATTGGAAATACAGTATGCTACAAGTGCAGGAGCTTCAATAGAGAGATCAGCCAAGTTTAACAGGAAAGCATTTAAATGTTTAAAGGCCGCTCATGAATGGCAGAGGCAAGGGACAGTGACACTGTCCTAGCAAACAGGATAACGCCCAAGAGACTGACTATATATCATGTGATCAGTGCCCAAGCCTCCTTTCCATCCAAGCTAGGACCAGGGAGGGCCAGGTAATGATTGCTGATGACTCAGTAGGTAACCCTATAGGCTCCCCCAAACCCTCAATCCTTAGCTCACAAGGTTGGTGAGGTTGCAGACACTAAAGGAACTAATGAGTATGAGCGGGGCTCGAACCCTGTCTGGCAATCACCAGAAAGAGACGTTATCAATAAGGCCACAACAACCTTGAAGTTTCACCAATTTAAATTATAGGTTTTGGAAGATCATTCCATAATCTGATCACAGTTGGAATTAAACAACTAGAACACTGCATTGTATTAAACCTTATGATGGAGAAAACACGACTGTTTGAAAAACTGCCTACAAAGTACTGCATACAGGATGGTACAGTCTTACGAAGATGTGAATGCAATGGATGGTCATTATTATGACAAAATCTTTTGCAACTTGCCCGAGGAACCAACTGAACGATGGTGCGTGCCAGAGATTAACATCCAGAGCAGGGATAAAGAATTTTATTGACCGCGAGTTTTTACCCAACAAATTAAGATGTGTCATGCTGATTTCAGGCCATTTTACAAGATTGAACGGTTCGTCGAACGCAGTTTGACAGACAAGTGTTTGAAGTGATGTTCGAATTTGTGAACGGGGTATTTGGTTGTTGTCGAACGGTTCGAAGAAAGTCAGTTCTCGCCTGACTTTTGTAGGCGGAGCTTCATTGTCCATAAACCTTGTGCATTTGTGGCCGACTCCACCTCTTCGAACCGTTTGACTAGCAGGTTCGACAACCGGGTTCGACGAACCAATCGACCTTGTAAACCCCGCTTAAGACTAGACAGAAGAAGAATATTCAAACCAGGGTAGAACGAAATAATTAAAAACATTTCCTCACGACAGATAAATCACCAAAAAGAACTTGAAATGCCTTCATAAATCTACCATAGTTTTAAAACTAAAGAAGAAACAGTAAATTCTGTCTGAGCAAAGATTTGACGATGATTTTAGCCTTCTTGAAACGTTTTAAACGTTATAAATATTGTCTGAGCAAAGATTTAAGTCATTATAGCCTCCTAATATTTCAAAGGAGTTGCATATACTTAAAAGAGATCTTACCAATGAAAATATCTTATACTGAGAAGCCATTGTCCTTGACCTTCTTTAAAATCATAGTTTGAGTTTTGCTTTTCATTGTCTCTCAAGATAATTCTTGGTGACAATCCTGATGATCTTTATCATAAATATATCATAATCCTTTTTTCTCTATTTTATTAGTAATTAAGAAATGAGAGATGGAATACATTTAAATACGACAGAAACTTCAATACGTTAAAACGTTAATAATATAAATGTAATTTTGTGAGACTTATGTTATGAAATAACTCTAATCTTTTTGACCTTGTGATCTACCTGTATCACCTGGAGGAAGATCTATATTCTCCTATATTGCTATGAAGTAACCACTGTAAAAGAATGTACCTTTTCTTCGTTATATAGTAACGAGTTAATAGTTATCAAAAAATAGAATAATAATCTAAAACCTTTTAATAGTAATTTTCAGAAACCACACTGGAATGTTAATACATTCAGAAATGAGGCCAATTTCCTAGTCTTGTATTTTACACTTTACCTGAAGTATTTGTCGAGTCAAGTCCACTACGTCGTGCATGAAAGTTGCCTCAGTCTGCAGAGTGGATAAATGCCGTGACACAGACTCATCATCAGCATTTATTTTCATTTCGGACTCGGCCTCCATTATTCTGTCGTTTGTTTCACCTAAAAATTCCAACCTCTGCAGATTCATCTCTCCAAGAGAATGGTTCATCATGGAAGCCTTGTTTTCGACATTTAAATCTTCGTCCAGAAGAGTTCTAGCTGGATGAGTGAGTGCCTTCTCTTCCGATTTCTTCATCGGCGACCTTCTGCTTTTGTTTGAGTCATTGAGGAACGAACTCTCAGGATCTTCTGAGATTAGAGAATGGGACTTTTCTCTTTCTTCTCCAGGGTCCTGAAATTCTTGTGGCTCGCTTATTGCTTGACCCAGTGGTACGACATTCTTTGTCCCAAAATTACCATCTGATTTAACTCTAGCTCCTATTTCAGAACTTTCTTGGTTTCTTTGTATGCTCTCTTCGTCTGCAACATATATCGCTTCTATGAAAAGATCCCAAGCTTTCACTACATCATCTATCGAGTACCAAATCTGAAAAGAAAATTTTTTAGAAATTATATTTGTATGAGTGCAACTTATGGTCATATTTTTAGTAGAATGAAGAATAAAAATCTTACGGTTATAAAAACTTAAGAACAACATTCTATATATATACTATGTTTGAATGAGACCAATTTTAGATCATATTTTTAGCAATATATGAATAATAATATCTTAGGGTTATAAAAACTTGAGAACTATATTTTAGATCTAAGCTTGGGAAAATTGGAGATTGAAAGTCGGAATATTCCAAAGCCTTCGTTGAGAGAGAGAGAGAGAGGAGAGAGAGAGAGAGAGAGAGAGAGAGGAGAGAGAGAGAGAGAGAGAGAGAGAGTGTGTTAATTTCTAGTTTTTATATCATTCCAATGCTTTAGTTTGAGAGAGAGAGAGAGAGAGAGAGAGAGAGAGAGAGAGAGAGAGAGAGAGAGAGAGAGAGAGAGAGAGAGACAAATTTAATTAATAATAAATTAATTTAATATGCGTTTACAATTTACACGTTAGTCTTGCGAGTAATAAGAATTTTCACTATGCGTGTACGATGAGAAGCGAATCTATGTGAAATTTCAAAACTCTCGCTCTTTTTCACCTTACTTCCCGGAAAATTAAAAGAAACAGTTTTTATGCTCATTTTAATCATCCTTGCTTGGAAAAAAAACGTGAAAGATGAAAAAAAAATAAGGAAGCTTTCAACTCTTGTCGATGTGAACAGTTGGAATTTTCTTGACAGAAATTAAAGAATAAAATGTCCAGCTATCAAATTGAAAAGTGTATATTCATATGTCGATTCACTGTCGTCTCTGTCCGCTTTCCCTTTCTGACGAAAGCTAGATTAAGAAAATACGTTTGCGAATAGTTTTTAAATAAGACTTACTCCCCGCGTTATCAAATATGCGTGGTATAAGATTTTTACTGTTAAAACGGCAATAGATGCAAACCATGCTTTATTTCATAATACCAGGGATTTCAGTTAAATCTGTGTTGGTGCTGACATACTTTATACTTGATATCTTCCTCAAAAGTAATTAGATAGGCGAAAAAGATTTGCATTTTTTATACATTTATTGGCAAAGAAAGGACTTACTGTATGTCTTCAATCCCGAAAGAACAATGTGTTACCAAGAAAACAGATAGAGATAGAAGGATCGGGACGATCATCTTATGATTGCCATTCAATATACTATAGGTTTTTAACCTCAAAACAGCTTGGATATCAGCGTAAGCAGTCTGGGAGAAACAGAAAGTTACATGGATATAAAGCAATGCCACCAAATATTACATTTCCTCAAATGTAATCTCTTCAACTCTTAGAGCTATTCCTTTTTATGACTCTTTGATGTCATATTTGTACAATCATTCTCATATTGAAATTAAACCTTTCCACTCTTGCATCAAGCAGCTCCACTTGCCCGAGGATTGCATTTGCCTCTAACGGATTCCCTTTATTTACATCTACTAGACACACTGAAGCAAAAAATGGCCTAGAGGGATGGAACTTGGTTTGAAACGAATTCTACCATTGATGGCATATCTCCACAGATCACCGGACCCTCTCTCTCTCTCTCTCTCTCTCTCTCTCTCTCTCTCTCTCTCTATATATATATATATATATATATATATATATACACAGTATATAAATTATTTATGTATATATATAAACACACGTATATATATACGTATATATATAAATATATATATATATATATATATGTATATATATATATATATATATATATATATATATATATATATATATATATATATGTGTGTGTGTGTGTGTGAAGATGAAAATAGGAGATGATGAATGGAGAAGTACTGAATTAAAAGCTCAAGATAGAGACGACTGGCGCAATCTAACCGAGGCCCTTTGCGTCAATAGGCGTGGGAGGAGATGATGATGATATGATGATATATACAGAACAATTATAGCATTAACAGCAATCGAACCTCTTTCAAACAGCATTCAAACTATAACCTTTGCATAAGTAACGTGGCCGTTCTTTACATTTATTAAAGATATCTATTTCTATGCATTTACTGTATATGCTTCAAGTTAGCACATCAAAATTGTATTAACCAAAACCTTATTTCTTATTTTTTTCTTTCTAATAAATTAAATAATGCACAAAGGTGAAACCTTAAATATTTTCCAACGATAAAGAACATTAAAAGCGTTACAATGTTTCTTTCTAGCATTCTATAGTTGCCGCAAAGATTCTGGGCAAAATAAGACCCATCCCGATGGCATCATAGCCAATCACGCTGTCTCACACTATAGCAACGTCAAAATACATCCCCTTACAAATTTCAAACTAGACTAGCTTATAATCACTGTGAGGGGATGTGTTGTGCTGCTAACGCGGGAGACAAAAAGATTGGCTTTGACGTCATCAGGGGGTGGGGCTTATTACGCTTGGATTCTTTGTTGCGAGTATAGATAAGTAAAGATTTATTGTCATTACCCCCAAAGGAAGAGGTTCATTAACCATTTAAAGAGCTTGAAAGGGTGTACAATGCAAAATTAGGTTTATTTTGCTTTGGTGCATAGTGTATTAGAATTGTTAAAGCTTACCATTCCTTAGGGTAATGTCCAGGAAGCACCACTAACTACCACTGTTAGGTGAGGGAGTAACAACACATAAGTAAATAGCATGTTCCACATAAATGAATAAATAGATGGCAATTATCTCAGGACCAAAATCTTGATATACATTTATTTGTTTGAATCTAAGTCAAGTAAGATATAAGAATAAGGTAGAAGAGACAGGTACATAAACAAGCAGTAACATCCCTAAGTAAAAGTCACTCCAAATCCCTTGTCAATTCTCTGTGTCTGTCTTTTCAAATTGCTTCTTTTTATCCCCAGCAGTCACTTTGACAATTCTTCTCGTACTGATACTATACATTTCCACTCTTTCAGCCTAATAATTTACTCGACATGGGACTGCATTACCTTTTGTCAGGTTCCTTGTTTTGAAATGTTTATTGTAATATCTGTTTTCTAATTGACCTTTCTTAATTCTACTTAACGTTTTTTATATCATAAATTTTCCCCAAAATACAGCTTTTAATCTCTTAAGTACTTGCTTATTCAGCATCAAATTTTCATCATTTCACTATATATACTGAAGTGTTCTTTTTTAAGTAAGACAGGATGCCAGAAAATTCTAAATCAATCAATCAACCAATTTAAGCAAAAATTAGTTGCTGTAAATCCTCTCTCAGATGATATTTCACCAACTATCTTTGCTTTACTATCAAAGTCGTGGTGGCCAGACTGGGGTTCAAGTCTCACTCAAACTCGTTAGTTTTTCTGGTCGCCGCAAGCTAACCATCCTTCTGAGATAAGAATGAGGGGTTTGTGGGAGACTATAGGTCTATCTTCTGAGTCATCAGCAGCCATTGTCTGTCCTTCCTTGGTCCTAGATTGGGTGGAAAAGGGGCTCGGGCGTTGATCATATGTACATATGGTCAGTATCTAGGGTATTTTCCTGCTTGATAAGGCAATGTCACTGTCTCTTGCCTCTGCCATTCATGAACGGACTTTAAAACTTTGAAACTTAGCCCTTCTTCCTTCTCCTAACCCAACCAGATATGGATTCAGACAGTTTCATGAAGTTTTGTTTGCTCTCCCCTTTTTCAAGAATCCTTCCTATTGAATAATACAAGTTTTGCTCTTATTGCACTGTTTTTCACCTGCATAATCTTCAAACAATGAATTTTTCAGTCTCTCACATAATATATCTTCTGTCTTTCTGATACAAACAGACCTATGCCTATTCTACATTAAAAACATAAATATGTTTTTCTTGGCTGTGGAAAACCTGATTTTTCACTTTGATCCTAATGATTGGTTTGATGTTTTGCTTTATGGACATAGGCTAACAAATACTTCATATAAAAAATATGCAGACCTACACATTATGAATAAAATTTATTATTACCTTATTTTTTCTCAAAAACCTAGAAAACGTATAACTTGCAAACACAATTATATATATTTAAATGTTTTCAAACAATGCAAATAAAAATAAAAATGTCATAATGTTACTTTCTGGTATCCGACAGTAATAAAGGAATTATTTGCTGCACAATCCAGCATTAAGCTCAATATTTTATTGGTGTATATTGGGTTAGCATTGAGAAATCATTGGCCCTCACAAGGGTACAATATTCAGATAGCACCAATAGCTACCATTGCAGTTCAATTGAAACGCTGACTAATTATAGTACAGTTGCCCATATAGTATTCTACTTTCAGGTATTATTATTCAGTTTTTGGTAACAGGAGTTGAAGTTTTTCCTTTCAAAGTTGTGTAAGTTCTTCAAGGCATTTCCTTTTTCAATATCTCATAAACGTGTATAAACTAGCTGAAACTGTGCATATTCCAATCAAACCGTGCTTGATGTCAATAACTTGTGTTGGGGTGGATGAGCCATCTTCACTTTTTCAACATTCTTGGTAGCAATTATGTCCTTCATTACAATTTTTCAAAGAATTCTTCGTGACATTTTGTCTTACTTTTCCTCTTTCATATGGACTCTATATTTTTCAAGAGTTTCTCCGTATTGAAACTTTCATCACTACGTAATATTCATTATAATAATTACTTCACCACCTCCAGCCATCAACAACTCAGATCTTTCATATATTTCATTAGCTCCTCTTTCCCATATCTCTGTCATCATTTAAGCTCCAGGCTTTACTAACTGTAATTAATATGGCATATAGCGCCACCCGTGGCAAAGTGATAAAACTAATATGGCAAAAAGAACAAAAACTCGCACACGGTCATATATATATATATATATATATATATATATATATATATATATATATATATATATATATATACACACACACTCTGGAGTCAGAGAGGAAAACCTTATGATCAGAAACGACAATTCTATTTTTACAATAATTTAGAATAAGATCTAGCATTTTAGAAATCCTCCAAGTTTCGTGATTCCTCTCAATCAAGAATGACCTTATTCTCCCAAGGTATTCTGAGAATAGCGTTCCTATTGTAACAATCCATTCTCAGAAAAAAAATGAAGCAACACAGGAAATTGCCTCGCATTCCTGAGATCTTTCCGGAAAGCCAAATTTTCACCATTGTTAGCGTTTTAAGGAATATCTCGGGCAGTCTAGCCTGGCATACATGCTCTTTTGAGCTCTGGAGATCACTTACATAGGAATTATTAAAATATCTTGGTGTTGCAATTTCATTTGTTACAACTGCTGAAGGCAGCAGTTTAACTGTGAGGGAATTTGGGTACAATGATTCCAGCAGTGGCTCAAATGCAAAGGCCTTCCAATGCTATTATTAGCTGCCCTCAGTCGATATATTATGGTCTATGTAATCACATATTCTAAGTTATGGGCTTTCTCTTATTTGCCTTCGTCATTTATTTCCCAGACATTTCTTGCAAAAGCATAAATCTTATGGAACTTTAAATTTCATTATTTACATATTCCTTTTCAAGCAAGAGATTAATCAATTTTCGACTTTATACAGTTTGTTCCAGGATATCCATTCATAAACACTTTATAGATTTATAAGATAAATGTTTGGTGTATTATAGCCAGTATTCTGGATCGATTTACGATATAAGATATTATAAATTTTAAATATCTGTTAAGCAATATTGGGTGCACTTCCCTTTGATTAAATGTGAATAGCTGAATAGATACAGTTGGACTATTTATGCTCCATGGCAATAAGAAAAATGGTACTTATTTAATTTTTATTTACTTCTACTTCGATATCAGTTAGAGAGAGAGAGAGAGAGAGAGAGAGAGAGAGAGAGAGAGAGAGAGAGAGAGAGAGAGAGAGAGAGAGAGAGAGAGAGAGGGTTGCGACAACATTGGAACGTGGCAAGATACCTACAGCAGCAACTGTTATGTATAAAAAGAAATGCAGCTGTAAATATTTGGACTATGCAATTAGGTGATGTGAAAGAATTATGACGAAACATTTTCTTTCTAATGAAGTGAAAATCTTAGGAAGAAAAACATTATCAAGTTTACCTTCTGGAAGAAAAATATAATGCCGTCAGGGCTTAGAATTAAAAGATAAACAAACAAATACATATTTATATATATATATATATATATATATATATATATATATATACACAGTGTATCATATATATATATATATAAATATATATATATATATGCATATAAAATATATACATATATATGCATATAATATATATAATATATAAATATATATATATATATATATATATATATATATATATATATATATATATATATATATATATATATATGGTGGTGAAATAAACAATATCCAAGTTGACTATATATATATATATATATATATATATATATATATATACATATATATATATATATATATGGTGTGAAATAAACAATATCCAAGTTGACTATATATATATATATATATATATATATATATGTGTGTGTGTGTGTGTGTGTGTTTGTTGATGTAAACTGATAAAATCTCACGTCCTCCAAGAAAATTGTTGGGATGCATAAACAATACTATTGATATAAAGATTGTTGAAATAAATATTTTACATTAGAAAATTCCTCTTAATTAAACCTTTCATACACCAATGACATGGCTTCAAATAACACAATGTGAAATTTTCTATCGAAGCAAGAAACAGAAGAACGAAAGTTAATTCTGAGATGTGAGATTGGCAGACTCGTTTTTATCCAGATTTTAATTGACATTACATTGAAGCTGCTCTACAAATGTAACATTCAAAAGGGCTTTTAATTTTCAAGATATGTCGCTGTGTTCATCATTTTCTATTCAGTTCTTTATCTTTATATTTCTGAGAGAGAGAGAGAGAGAGAGAGAGAGAGAGAGAGAGAGAGAGAGAGAGAGAGAGAGAGAGAGAGAGAGAGAGAGCTATTTTTATGAAGCGATCTCGAGAGGGGAGAATTTTATAATGGGAAATGTTTGATGTGAACATGGACTGAAAATGTAAGGAAAGAATGGAAAGAATGGAAGGGTTTTCTGGAAAGAAAAATCAAAGGAAACCCTTAGATGTTAACTCTGTTTTATGTAGCTTTATTTGAGCCAAAAGTTTATAATAATGTCTACATATTGCAGCTACTCTAAAGGGCATGACTACATCTGTTTTCCTTTACCTATATGCATTGCTCTTTTGCCCTGTATCAGTAGGAGCAAAAATATATAATTTTTACCTTCGTACATAACCCAGTATTCTATTCCTTATCTGTTGTACCCTTTGCTTGGGCTAAACAAGAAGTATTTAATTTCCTGTGCCGTCGGCTTCTGCATGTAATAAAAAAAATCATAATGACTGCAATTAACAGGGGGCAATTTAATATACAAACTAAACTTCCTATTAATCAAAAACCGATATATATATATATATATATATATATATATATATATATATATATATATATATATATGTATGTATATATATGTATATATACACACATTTATCTATATATATACATATATATACACATATATACATATACAGTATATCTATCACGTATATACTGTATATATATACATACATATATATATATATATATATATATATGTATATATATATATATATATATATAGACACATTTATATATACATATATACACGTATATATCTATCTACCTGTCTATATATATATATATATATATATATATATATATATATATATATATATATATATATATATATATATATATATATTAGTGTACGCAAGCCGTCAAAAATGACGTCTAAATATCTAATTAGATATGCACACACACACAGATTGAACTCTTTTTCCACCCCCTCCCCTTTCTAAACTGCACACATACATAGTTCATAGCCCAGAATATTTAATAACCTCCAAACCAACACAGCGGTCCGACTGCTATTATTTTCTTTGTCCTGATCAGAACGGGTCTTGAAAGAAATAATGAAAAGCGTTTTTATATCTTCTGTCATTACAGAAGAAAGGACGTAACGGTAAAAACAAGATTGGCTGGAGCTCTATCTGATCATTATCGAGCCGACACAAAAGTTGAGATTGACAAAAATTTCAACTGGAGATGAACTGGTAAGAGATTGGTTGTGAATGGCATTAAAGCAAATGAGTTTGATTAGGAAAAAAAAGTATAACTGAACATGTTTATATTATATTTTGATATGTTTGAAGAGCGTTCTATTTAGAGCAAACAGGAACATTTATTGTCAGAAAGCAAGAAAGTTATCATATTATCAAAAATGTTATGAAAATTCTATCTTCCTTATTTTTCGACCTGAGGTAAAATACTTTGAGCTTATAAAATGTTAAAAATAATACTATACATCTTTTATCTATATTTTTACAGCACGGGTCACACTGTAATAATGATCTAGTGAATTGTACACTCGAGGTACAAATACAGTATTTAAGGAAATATTTCCAAGTTCTAGAAAAAAATTAAAAACAAAATAAAAACGTTTTTCGAGTATTAACCGCGTTATTACTTACCTTATGAGATATATGCTGTATTGTAGGCATAATGTATTATTATCATTATTATTATTATTATTATTATTATTATTATTATTATTATTATTATTAGCTAAGCTACAAAATGGAAATGAAAGGTTGTTAAAAGGAGAGGAGGCAAGGAAAAGGTGAGCGGAATATTTGGAAAGTTTACTGAATGTTGAGGATAATAGGGAGCCAGATATAATTGCTGTGGGAGGTGAGAATGAGAGAGAAATTATAAGAGAGGAAGTGAGGAGAGCACTAGATGAAACAAAGAGTAGGAAAGCACCTGGTAGGATGGTGTGAGAACTGAGATGTTGAAGGAAGCGGGTGTGACTGTACTTAAAAGGTTATTCAGATTGTTTAAGTGGTTTTATGTTGTCAATGGTACCAGTAGACTGGATTTGTGCATGTATTGTACCATTATATAAGGGTAAGGGAGATGTGGATGAGTGTTGTAATTCAAGGGGTATGTTTGTTGAGTGTAGTTGGAAAAGTGTATGGTAGAGTACTGATTGATAGGATTAGGGATAAAACAGAGAATGCAATCTTAGAAGTAAAGGGTGGTTTTAGAAGAGGTAGGGGATGTATGAATCGGATTTTTACAGTTAGGCAGATATGCGAGATATATTTTGCAAAAGGTAAGGAGGTGTAGGTTGCGTTTATGGATCTGGAGAAAGCGTGTGATAGAGTTAATAGGGAAGCGATATTGAGTGTTATGAGGTTATATGGAATTGGTGGAAGGTTGTTGCAAGCAGTGAAAAGTTTCTACAAAGGTAGTAAAGCGTGTGTTAGGATAGGAAATGAAGTGAGCGATTGGTTTCCGATCAGAGTGGGGCTGAGACAGGGATGTGTGATATCGCCATGATTGTTTAACTTGTATGTTGATGGAGTGGTGAGAGAGGTGAATGCTCGAGTGCTTGGACGAGGATTGAAACTGATAGACGAGAATGATCATGAATGGGAGGTAAATCCATTGTTGTTTGCAGATGATACTGTATTGGTTGCAGACTCGGAAGAGAAGCTTGGCTGTTTAGTGACAGAATTTGGAAGGGTATGTGAGAGAAGGAAGTTGAGAGCTAATGTGGGTAAGAGTAAGGTTATGAAATCTACGAGAAGGGACGTTGGTGCGAGGTTGAATGCCATGATAATGGAGAGTTACTTGAGGAGGTGGATCAGTTTAAGTACTTGGCGTCTGTTGTTGCAGCAAATGGTGGAGTGGAAGCAGATGTACGTCAAGAGTGAATGAAGGATGCAAAGTGTTAGGGCCAATGAAGGGAGTGGTAAAGAATAGACGGTTGGGCATGAATGTAAAGAGAGTTCTGTATGAGAAAGTGATTGTGTCAACGGTGATGTATGGATCGGAGTTGTGGGGAATGAGAGTGATGGAGAGACAGAAATTGAACGTGTTTGAGATGAAGTGGACTAAGGAGTATGGCTGGTGTATCTCGAGTAGATAGGATTAGGAACGAAGTAGTGAGGGTGAGAACGGGTGTAAGAAATGAGTTAGTAGCTAGAGTGGATATGAATGTGTTGAGGTGGTTTGGACATGTTGAGAGAATGGAAAATGGTTGTTTACTAAAGAAGGTGATGAATACAAGAGTTGATGGGAGAAGTACAAGAGGAAGACCAAGGTCTGGGTGGATGGTTGGAGTGAAGAAAGCTCTAGGTGATAGGAGGATAGATGTGAGAGAGGCAAGAGAGAGTGTTACAAATAAGAATGAATGGCGAGCGATTGTGACGCAGTTCCGGTAGGCCCTCCTGCTTCCTCCGGTCGCCTTAGATAACAGCGGGGGTGGCAGCAGCAGTAGGGGATTCAGCATTATGAAGCTTCATTTGTCGTGTATAACGGGGAGGGTGGGCTGTGGCACCCTAGCAGTAAAAGCCGAACTCGGTTGAGTCCCACGTCAGGCTGGGAGGAGCGCAGAGAGGAAAGGCCATCTTTTTTTCATTTGTTTGATGTCAGCTCCCCCCCAAAATTGGGGGAAGTGCCTTGGTATATGTAGGTACGTATGTATTATTATTATTATTATTATTATTATTATTATTATTATTATTATTATTAATTTTATTATTATATTATTATTAATATATTATCAATATTATTATCATTATTATTATTATTATTATTATTATTAGCTAAGCCACAACACTAGTTGGAAAAAAAAGGATGCTATAAGCCCAAGGGCTCCTGCAAGGAAAAATACCCCAGTGAGGAAAGGAAATAAGGAAATAAATATATTATATGAGAAATTAGTGAACAATTAAAATAATATATATTAAGTCAGGAACAACATTTAAACACGTCTTTCATATATAAACTATAAAACTACCCCATCTCAGCCTGTTCAACATCAAATCATTTGTTGCACGTTTGACCTTTTGAAGTTCTAACGATTCAACTACCCGATTAGGAAGATCATTCCATAACATTTGTCACAGCCGGGATAAAACTTCTAGAATACTGTGTAGTATTGTGCCTCATGATGGAGAAGGCTAAACTGCATACCTAGTACTGCGAACCGGGTGGTACTGTCCGGGAAAATCTAAACTTTTGGCAGTCTTTCTCTTAGGCAATTTTTATTAAATGTACTTGTAACATTAATTATTTTAAGGCAACACTTTTCTAGCTTTCTGTATCTTTTCTTATCTTCATGGTTTAAGGCTTCCGGGAAAACACAGAATTTTTCACTGTGCTGCTCTCTTTATGCAGCAGCTTCCCAACAGATGTTTCGGTCAATAATGGCATTCCTCAGGATATCTCTACAAAGAAATAATCATCTTTAAATAATGACAGTGCATTCATACAAATGAAAAATAAAAGAAATCTGAAATCATTGAAATGCTAAAAAAATATACGAGAATTTCAAGATATTTTGCACAAAAATAGAGGAAAATTCTACCAACTCATGATCTTCTCATGAAGCAATAAAAGTATATTGTGGGACTGCGTGAAGAATATACATTTTTCTCCAGTACAAGAATCTCTAACTGGAATTTTGAAGCTTTGGTGAAGATATAAATGTCTTCAGCTGCATTTCCATGTAATTTTGGTGCAAAATATCTTAAGATTTTCATATTTGTTGTTTTATAGTTATTTCTCTGGTTATAGATTTGGATTTTTTTTGTATGAATGCACTGCCATTATATAAGGATAATTATTCCTTTGTAGAGATTTCCTGAAACAGATGTTGGCAAGAGTTGAATAAACAGAGCAGCACGGTAGCAAATTCGTTCAATCCCTTGAGACAATAAAATTTACAGAAACTACAAAAGTGGCCTTAAAAAAATTGATACCACAAATACATTATCAACATCTCACCCTACGGCTATGCAAAGGCCCTCTGTTAGAGTATGCAAGTCGTCTCTATTTTGAGCTTTTAATTCAATACTTCTCCGTTCACCATCTACTTAAGCGTAATAGTCCTCAGCCATGTAGGCCTGGGTCTCCCAGTTAAACGTTTGGTAAAGTACAGTACATTAATATATATATATATATATATATATATATATATATATATATATATATATATATATATGTGTGTGTGTGCATGCAAGCGCGCGTGTGCACATGCGTATGTGCAAGAAGTATTATATTATAATACTATTCATAATAATTATAAATCTTACAAGTCTACACAAATTCTAGTTATTTTTTGTTTTAGGTTGGATGCTAAACATCTGAATGTCTCAACTTTCCTTTGAACACTTTTGTAAGCCTAATGAGATATGAGCCTCTCCTACCCAGGTCACGGAGGGGGGGGGGGGCACTGCTCCATTTTTTTTTTTTAATGTTTGTTAATTCGTTTGTTTTCTTAGTCTATTGTGAAATTCACATCAATGTATCGCTCCTCTTGACGGTGTCTTGCAAATAGAAGTAATCAAGCAGAATTCACATAGTGTTTTCATTTTTCGCTGTGATTTTTGCATCTGATTATAAAATGTTCCAGTGAGTTCTACCCTATTTAGTGTCTGCGTGCGCTTTTGCGTTAGTGCTTGCGTTTGCCTGTTTGGAGAGTTCTTAGGTTATTTGAGACTATATTCATTAAATTTATCAAGAAAAAGGTAACCAATATAATAACTATTCTATACACACTGTTAAAAAAAACCGCAATTTTAGTCGGAAATTCTCCTTTCAAAATATAGAGTATTTCAGTAAAATACTTTGTTATTATCATTCACAGTTGGTTTCCGTAATATCACTCTTTTACATCAATATATCCGTTTTTAAAACGGCAAATGTCTGACAACATTTATTCCAGGATTTTTATCGTTTTTACGGCAAATTTTCAAGTGTAACCAATTTACACAATTTAAAGATAGAATAAAAAATTTCATAAATATATATTAATAATGAGAAAAAAAATCACAAAATAAATGCCCGTTTCAGGAGATGGGGAGGAATATTACATGTTCAACTGTACAACTTTTGGTCAGAATGATAATGTGTAATGCAACGAGCCTGGTATCTTGAAACTGAAGTGATGGGCGTTTTTAATATCCCTTCAATTTCCCCAGAGTCAGTTTTCAAATTAGATTTTGATGTAAAAATGACTGACATTTACTTGTAACGAGAAAATGCGAAGATTTCAGTGAAAAAGTCGTTTTTAACGAAAATTTAAATGAAAAAAAAAAACATTTTCTGGGGAAAGTGAAATATGTTGTTAATGTTTTTGAAATATTTTATTAGAATTGTTCATTACTTATATCGTTTATTTAAAACTTTATTTCCTTTCCTGATTGAGCTATTTTCCCTGTTGGAGAATTGAGCTTATAGCATACTGCTCTTCCAACTAGGGTTGTAGCTAAGCTAGCAATAATAATAATAATAATAATAATAATAATAATAATAATAATAATCATTATACAGTATATGTTCACGATAACCCTCTTTAATAAAATTATTTCTATTTTATCTGCTTGACATTCCTAGCTACTGGGAAATGTGATGCAATAGTATTCATTCTGATCCTCTGAAGTCCAGTGCAAGCCTTTGAGATCATTCAGCTTTAGGGATCCACGCCGTGAGAGAGATTGCAGTCCTCATGACAAGTGATTCCTGGTACACCTTGAGCGTCGAGGCCATACAATCTTATGCATACTACATCTTTTACTTTTACTTATTCTAAATTCATGGATTATTTAAAGATATAAAAGCAATATATGTGCTTACGTATATTTCCCTTTGTTAACTATATTATATGGCGTTAGCATATTAATTTCATATGCAGATAGCACACAAGCATGGACGTCGAAATATGTATTTTATGTACATAATTTCTATGCGTAGCAAACAGATATAAGACATATATGTGCGCTTTCTTTTTCTAAAAGAATTTTACAGTCATCACGTACATTCAAATAGCTCTTTCTTAGTCCTGTAACTCGTGGTAGGAGGGCATCCTTAAATGTTGATTCTTCCATTTATTAAGAAGAGATGGACTCAATGTCCTATGGGAATTAAGGGTTAAGTGAAATTTACGAAAATTCTAGCAGTAGTTTACTGTAATTTGACCAGGAAATGCGATGTAAGCTTGAAGATATAGAGAAGTCACCCTTTATAGAGACGGGCTAAACTAATACATTTTAGGAGGAGAACTAATGCAGGATTAATAATTGCAATAAAATGAAAGCTAAGTACAAAAGCTAGTTAATCTGAAAATTCATGGAATAGTGCAATCTGATCCAATCTTTAGCAATGCAAGACACCTACAAGCCTCAGAATTAGAAACTAATATATCAGGAAACAAATAACACTAGAGAGAGTTAGAATACGAGGATCGGGAGTAATACAAATAGTGAAATAGGTTGGCTAGGACACCAGCCACTCATTGAGATACTGCCGCTAGAGAGTTATGGGGTCCTTTAACTAGCCACACAGTACTGCGTTGGATCCCACTCTCTGGTTACAGCTCATTTTGTCTTTACCTACACATACACCGAATAGTCAGGGCTATTCTTTCCATATTCTCCTCAGTCCTCATACACTTGCAACACCGAGATTACCAAAAAAAATTCTTCTCTCAGGAGGTTAACTACTGAACTGTAATTGTTCAGTGGTCACTTTCCTCTTGGTAACGGTAGAAGAGAGACTTCTTGCTTTGGCAAGCAGCTCTTCTAGGAGAAGGACAATCCAAAATCAAACCATTGTTCTCTGGTCTCGGGTAGTGCCATAGCCTCTGTACCATGATCTTCCACAGTCTTAGATTAGAGTTATCTTGCTCAAGGGTACACTCGGGCACGCTGTTCTACCTTATTTCTCTTCCTCTTGTTTTTATAGTTTATACATGAAAGATCTGATTTAATTTTGCTACTGTTCCAAATGTACTTTATTTTGATTGTGTATTACTTCTCTTGTAGTTTATTACCTTATATCTTTTCCTCACTGAGCTATTTTTCCCTGTTGGAGCCGTTGAGCTTATAGCATCTTGCTTTTCCAACTACGGTTATAGCTTAGTTTGTAGTAGTAGTAATAATAATAATAATAATAATTATAATAATTAGCTGAAATACGAGAGCGGTTAACTGTGTCCTTTAAATATAAAAATAAGTCATATATGCATTATAACAGAGGAGATCAGCATATTAGATTCCACCATAATGCAAAAAACCTTTTACCTGAAACAAATGATACAGTCTGTAGCAAGGCGACCCAATTTCCGTCATTTTTGTTAGATAGCCACGAACTGGCAACTCCTACCATTTTCACATTTCGAATGACACTAAGTTACAACAACGGTATATTTTGCAATTTCGCTAAATACAAGATAAAATTTGCTAAGCATGGCTTTGAAATATCAATGCTATATTTTTCATCAAAATATTACCTCGATCATTATGAAAAATTAACACATATTTCGAGGAGTTTACTTCTTAGCTGTCGTGGCAATATATTTAACAATATGAAAATATCGGAGATCTAGTTGTGGGCAAGGTCTAACCAGACATCAACTGTAGGTGTCACGTGACACTATCACCAACATCCAATCATCTATCAAACATGAGTGGAGGTACCCATCCGTGAAGGGAAAAGCCAGCAACAACTCCGAGAGCTATAACTATGCTGCATAAAATTAAAAGAAAAAAAAAGAAAAAAAAAATCTTTACACAAATGAAATATGGATCAACAACCCAACCTAGGAGGTGGGAGGCTTCCTTGCAAAGCCACAAAACAAGTAAAAAAAAATTAGTTAACTTTATAACCGAGTAAATAAGCCATCATAAGATATTGCTCATTCTGGGGGTCTAAGAGTGAGAAAAATATTTGCATTAGACTGGTTGACAGTTTTTTCCAAATGGAATAAACAACCTAAGCTCACATACTGAATATTAATCGCCTCTTCCTTCTCTCTCTCTCTCTCTCTCTCTCTCTCTCTCTCTCTCTCTCTCTCTCTCTCTCTCTCTCTCTCTCTCTCTCTCTCTCTCTCTCTCTCTATATATATATATATATATATATATATATATATATATATATATATACACACACACATATATATATACATACATATATATATATATATATATATATATATATATATATATATATATATATATATATAGTGAAGAAAATTATTTTGGTTAACATAGTGGTTTAAGGTGTATGAGGAAAGAGAAGAATGTGTAAAGACTAGGCCAGACTATTTGTTGTATGTGTAAGCAAAGGAAAAATGAGCTGCAACCAGAGAGAGGGATCCAATGCAGTACTATCTGGCTAGCCACAGAACCCAATAACTATCTAGCAGTATTATCTCAACGAGTGACTGGTGCGTTAGCCAACCTACTAACTAATAACCTTACATTTATAAGATTCTACATAATAAGTGACCTAATTGGCAAGTGAGCAATTTTTCCTCATAGGTACAAATGTTTATAAGTGAAATAAAACATTTGATACGAATTGGAAACTTGAGGAAAATGCTTGTAGAACATAAAAAAAAAAAAAAATTGCACCACCTTTGCTAAATACCGCACAGAAGTTTCGATGTGCGATTAAAGATGCACGAATAACAACAGAACGAGACTAAGGAGGAGTTTATGCATCTGCTCTCCTAACAAAAGTGGTTGTGAGCAAGAGTCGGTATAACTGGGAATTAAAAAGACGAAAATCTATTGCAGAAGAGGAAACATTGGGCTCAACAACCGAGGTTGAGGCTTTTTGATATCACCAGAAATATGATGAGGGTTTGGCCTCCCATAACAGCTTCCGTCAGCATCTTGCAAATTCCCTATGCCTAAAAAGGTATTATAAGCTATAGATGTAGTTTGAAATGTATTAGCCAACGAGAAGATCAAAGAATGTTGGATGGAAGGTCTCTATAAGTAAATATTTATGCGTTTTGAATGATTTATTACAATCACATTGATAAAAGTATATAAAAGAGACCCATTGCCCCAACAGCATTGTTGATGAAACGCCTCTGTTTTATATACTGAAGTCTTCTAAGAGGAGAACCTCACTGGATGGTCGAGTCTCTTGTCAAGAGGTAAGCCAGTTGACGAATGGTACCAAATATAGATAGTGATATCTATATAATTACATTATATAGAGGAGATTCGAGATTACAAGCCTTGCTATATATAGGTGTCATGGTATGTCTGTAAGCAAAGACTCAAATTCTGAAAAAAAAAACCCAAGTTACTGTTAGATATTTCAGATAGAATCATGGATATTATCACTGAAGATCTGGGTTTTAGAAGTAAGGAGACTTGGGAAGGTTGAAGCTCAGTGGTGCTCTGTAGATAAAAAGGTTAAAGTCTAAACGTCCAATAAGGGAAAAGATAATAGAAACTAGACAGGTCTGGCTAATCCCAAGTGGTTATGAGTTGAACACCTGCATACTCAAATGTACTTACGATGAAGAGTACATTATATTATGTACAAAGTAATGACGACTTTGTTACCTTCGCCAACGAAGTCTGGAGAGGTTATGTTTTTACCGTGGTGTATCTGTTTATTTATACATGAACAACTTTCTGGCCTCTCTCTCTCTCTCTCTCTCTCTCTCTCTCTCTCTCTCTCTCTCTCTCTCTCTCTCTCTCTCTCTCTCTCTCTCGTCTGTAGCAGCTTTTATCTTACATTTTTTTTCAAGTATTTTCTAATTCCAATAGTGCTTAATCATCATTAACCTGCCACATTTTCCAATCTATCTTCTCACGCAATTATATTTTAGTATTTTAAGTGGGCAGACAATAAAAATCTATGTTTCCTACGATAAGACTTTTTTTTCCCATTAATCGCTTTCTTTTTCATTCCAGTATCCAATTTGCATTTCATTAGATATCTTATTAGGTATTAATTATGCTATTAAGTTTTCTTTATGCTCCATACTTTTGTAATAATTAATTTTGGAGTTTCAATATTAAAATGATATCGTAATGCTAATAGTATAGATAATAAAGAGTAATTCTGATAATTGAACATTTCACATATTTATCATAAAATAGGCATATTTTGTAGTATCTTTTTATTTTGATTATTGCCTTTAATTTATTGTTTTTAATTTTATTCACTCGGGCACACTATCCTATCTTATTTCTCTTCCTCTGTTTTTTTTAAGTTTTTATACCTTATAAGTTGAAAAATCTATTTCAGTCTTGTTACTGAACTTAAAATATTCTATTTTCATTGTTCATTACTTCTCTTATAGTTTATCTATTTCCTTATTTCCTTTCCTCACTGGGATATTTTTCCATGTTGGAGCCCTTGCGCTTATAGAATCCAGCTTTTATAAGTAGAGTTGTAGCTTGGCTAGTAGTAGTAGTAGTAGTAGTAGTAGTAGTAGTAGTAGTAGTAGTAGTAGTAGTAGTAGTAGTAGTAGAAATAATAATAATAATATTTGGGTAGTAGACCCTCTTTCAGGCAAGTTTTGTTAAAAATAATGGTTGCCTCGGTTGCATTGATCTTATACTCTGTCTTCTCAATGGCTCTTAATATCTTCTTTTCAGGATTACTGCATACAGCCAGTAATTGGGCAAATGTCATCCTTCAAGGTGGGTAGTCAAATTTAGGAATAATTGGCTAATCAAGGTTTTAATGTAGAGTTTACAAGTCAGGTAAAATTTACAAATCGGGTAAAAGAATACAGTGAACAAGCTACGCGTTTAAGGAGTGCTGTCTTCCTTCCTCAGGCTTAGAGTGGAGAAAAAAATGCTAGCTACATCCTTTTATATGGTAATTCTGGCTTAGACAGAGAGGCAGCGAATTTACATTGGCTGCCTCAAGCGTCGTGGGCGGCGTGAATACTCACTCACTCGTCGATGATGAGTCACCATCTTGTCCTCCAGCAGCTGGGTTCCGATTGGTCGGAGCGCTCGCTGAGAGGGTATGCAGATTAGGCAGGCTATCCTATCACTGAACAAAGCTGTCTTGGTCGGTGGTGTCTTGATTGGTAGAGTTGTCATGGTTGGAGATGTCATGGTTGGTAGGGTTACTTTTGTCATAGCCCCTTCTACCTAGGACATCGAGACTCTCCGCAGGACATTTGCGGAGTGCAGTTCCCTGAGGTTTACTGTCGAGCATAGCAACGATGGACAGCTGCCATTCCTGGATGTACTCATCTATCCCAACCCTACCGGATTTGATACTGGTGTCTACATTAAGCCCACTAACCTTGGCTTATGCTTAAATGGAGACAGTGAATGCCTCTACTATCAAACCCTCTCCCACTGCTCCTCTTGGCTGACACACATCAAGAACTCGATCGAGTCGCCCTGGTCCTGGTGAACAATGGCTACTCTAACAGACAAATAAATCGTGAGATCAAGTTAGCCATGGACAACCAATTAAGAACACTACCACCACCATCAACCTTTACTATAAAGGGTTTATGCATGGTGATTAACAAAAAGATGAAAAAGCCGAGAGAGACGTAATAAAGAACCACGTCTCACATGTAGATGAACACAGATGTCAAGCTGACTATTTATTATCAAACCACCAAGACGAGGTCCCTCATCATGAGGAACAACAGAACTCCACCGACTCAGGACATCTTCAGACAGACCAACGTAGTCTATTCCTACTTATGTTCCACAATGCTCTGAACGCTACATGGGAAGATGAAGATGTCTAAATAAGGAGAAACCGGTCAGGATTCATACTTGTAATTTTTTTTCTTTTTTGGTACTTTATGATTCAACTTCATATATTCTTCAGCCAAAACACAAATATAGGCATATATATATATATATATATATATATATATATATATATATATATATATACAGTATATATATATACATATATATATATATATATATATATATATATATATATATATATATATATACGCACATATACTGTATATACACGCACATTATATATATATATATACGCACATATACTGTATATACACGCACATTATATATATATATATAATGTATATGTATATATATATATATATATATATATATATTATATATATATATATATATATATATATATATATTATATATCATTTTCGATCAACCAATGTTGACTGATACATTTTCGATACTCATCAGTGCTACCTAACATTGTTTGCTAGATATTATGGAAAAGAATGGTAAAGAAAACCAGAAAAACGAAATATGAATTACAACACTAAATTATACATCACAGTATGAGTAAGTAGATCGTTAATCTTGAAGCAGAGTAGAAAATGAGCTTCATCTTAATTAGAGAGCTTTGGACCTCTAAGTAGCTTAAAATCTCGTTAGTCAAGAAATGTCAAGAAGCGTGAAAGGGCTGTACGTCACAAAGCCTAAAAGCCAGAAATAAGGAGCATAATTTGTAAATGATAAAAGTCTAGTGCTAAGCATTCTAGACCTCTTGAACAACTTAATTTCTCAAGTTTTAAATGATGGAAGCATTTATAAAATTAGGATAATACATAGACCATGCATATATAAACATGTTTTTTTCTGGATTTTAGATATTTTTTCTATATGATCTGTTAGATTAATGTAAGATAAAATTCGAGAATGATATCTGCAATGTTAATTGTTTTCTAAGCAAGAAAATATAAATTTTTATAAAACAATGTTTCATAATAGTATATTACATTTTTTTTTTTTTAATTGTGATTTGCAATCAAATTTTCGGTCTTTCATCACATCTTTAATCATTCCTCAGATATTTCTGTCCTGATAATCATTCTTTTTCTATTCATATAATCATACAATGAAGATTTTGATTTACATTTGTAACTCATTTATATAAAGATATTCTAAGAATTCGTTTCTCAACTAAATATAAATTGAATATAAATATTGGTAAATCACCAGCACATCCATCAAAACTGGAAACCCTCCTCTATATTAGTATTCCCTTATCAATAGCTAAGATTGATACAAATAACAAGAGTTGGTTTTAGAAATCATGTTGGTCGAAAAAATCCATCTTCACAATGCCTCTATGAATTATGTGTATATATATATATATATATATATATATATATATATATATATAATATATATATATATATATATTTATATATATATATATATGTATATATATATATATATACATATATATATATATATATATATATATATATATTACAACAAAATGAAAAATATTCACAATCTTACAAATAGTTATGTAAAAGTAAGTGCAGGTTGGCAAGGGCACCAGCCACCCGTTGAGATACTACCACTGGATAGCTATTAGGTTCTTTAACTGGTCAGACAGTACTAAACTGGATCCCTCTCTCTGGTTACAGCTCATTTTGTCTTTGCCAACATATACCACCGGATAGTCTGGCCTATTCTTTCCTCATTCTCCTCTGTCCTCATAGACCTAATAACACTGAGATTACTAAACAATTTTTCTTCGCTCAAGGGGTTAAGTACTGCACTTTAAATTGTTCAGTGGCTACTTTCCTTTTGGTAAGGGTTTGAAGAGATTCTTTGGCTATGGTAAGCAGCTCTTCTAGGAGGGCACTCCAAAATCAAAACATTGTTCTCTAGTCTTTGGTAGCGCCATAGCATTTGTACCATGGTCTTCCACTGTCCCGAGGTAGAGTTCTCTTGCTTAAGGGTAAACTCGGGCACAATACTCTAACTTATTTCTCTTCCTTTTGCTTTTTTATAAGTTTTAGAGTATATATATTAAAGATTTATTTTGATATTGTTACTGTTCTTAAAATCATTTTGATTGTTAATTACTCCTCTTGTAGTTTACTCGCTTCCTTATTTCATTTCCTCACTGGGCTATTTTTTTCTATTAGAGTCTTTAGGCTTATAGCATCTTCCTTTTCCAACTATGGTTGTAGCTTAGCTATCAATAATAATAATAATAATAATAATAATAATAATAATAATAATAATAATAATAATTTCACCTAATCATTACTTGCCGTACTTGTAACTTAATATTTTTATAACAGATATTAAGATGTCAACATATTTTTCTGCAATTCTTTTTAATGGCTTCACTGGACGTTGAAGGCATCTAGACATTCTAAACAGCTCGTGACTGCATGAAAGAAATGTCAACTTAACAGTTTATTTTTCACCGAACCTTTTCTTAAACTATTTTCCCAAAAGATAAACTCACCATTAATTCACTTTTCATCCTACTAAATATTTTGCTTCAGATCGAAGATTTTATTGACGATGCAAATAAGTATCATATGTTTAGCAATTATATACCCATGACATATCAAGATAAGGATTAATATATACATATATATATATATAATATATATATATATATATATATATATATATATATATATAACATATATATATACATATATATACATATATAAATATATGGATGAAAATTAAGAAAATATCGTGCTCAAATAGAAATAAATTTCTACCTCATACTTGGGATCGAACCCTAGCCCCTTCTAATGAAAGGCCAGGTCGCTTCCATCCATCCTAACAGAGGCTCAAAAGCAGTCGGAACCTAACTGGTAACTGCAGTTCAGGATTTACCTGGCGAGACATCATAGTGTGTTGATTTTCCTCCATATTGACTCATTAAGTGTAATTCGAATTAAATGCTATCTATTGCGTCATCCCGGTCCGGGAAGTCGGGGAAAACTCACTGATAAAACTCGCTGATAAGAGACTGATGTCTCGCCAGGTGAATCTTGAACTACGGTTACCAGTTAGGTTCCGACTGCTTTTCAGCCTCTGGTGACATGGTTTGGAAGCGACCTGGCCTTTCATATATATATATATATATATATATATATATATATATATATATATATATATATAAATATATATATATATATATATATATATATTATATAAATATACACACACATACATATATATGTGTATATATATAAATATATTGTCAGAAAACCTCAAAACAATCAAGATATTTTATATATATTTATCGATATATAAATATACATACATACATACTGTATATATATATATATATATAGTATATATATATATATATATATATATATATATATATATATATATATATAAATTTATTTCTTGGTTTCCAATGTAAGGTTAAAGCAATAACGATAATAATCGAAAAAATTTTCATTTAGGATCGATTTCACAAATTGAAATTTGACACATTAAAAAAACTTGAATTCCACTGAGTACTCGTGGTTAGCCATTGTTTTTTTTTTTTTTCTTATTGTCAGATTTTACACACACAAACACAAAGGCTTCAAACTCTAACTGAAAAAAAAAAACTAAAAGATGATGATTTTTCATAGGACCCTAACTACAATTGCCATATATTATTATTATTATTATTATCATCATCATCATCATCATTATTATTATTATTAAAATATTATTGTTATTATTATTATTATTATTACTATATTATTGTTATTATTATTATCATTATTATTATCATTATTATTATTATCAATTGCTAAGCTACAACCCTAGTTGGAAAACCAGGATACTATAATCCCAGGGGTCCTAACAGGGAAAATAGCCCGTTGAGGGAAGGAGAAAAAAGGAAAATAAAATATTTTAGGAACAGTAACAACTTTAAAATAAACATTCCCTATGTAAACTATAAAAGCTTCAACAAAATAAGAGGAAGGAGGATTAGATAGAATAGTATGCCTGAGAGTACCCTCAAGCACGCTCTCTCTCTCTCTCTCTCTCTCTCTCTCTCTCTCTCTCTCTCTCTCTCTCTACACACATATCACCAAACAAACTCAAAATAAATCATGAAAGGATACATGATTCATCTTACAGCTAAACTCTCTCTCTCTCTCTCTCTCTCTCTCTCTCTCTCTCTCTCTCTCTCTCTCTCTCTCTCTCTCTCTCTCTCTCTCTCTCTCTCTCTCTCTTTTTACACAGATATCACCAAACAAACTCAAAATAAATCATAAAATAATACATGATTTATCTCACAGCTAAACACCCTCTCTCTCTCTCTCTCTCTCTCTCTCTCTCTCTCTCTCTCTCTCTCTCTCTCTCTCTTACACAGATACTACCAAACAAACCCAAAATAAATCATGAAATGATACATGATTTATCTCACAGCTAAACACTCTCTCTCTCTCTCTCTCTCTCTCTCTCTCTCTCTCTCTCTCTCTCTCTCTCTCTCTCTCTTTACAATTATATCACAAAACAAACTCAAAATAAATCATGAAATGATACATGATTTATCTCACAGCTAAACACTCTCTCTCTCTCTCTCTCTCTCTCTCTCTCTCTCTCCTCTCTCTCTCTCTCTCTCTCTCTCTCTCTCTCTCTCTCTCTCTCTCTTTTTACACAGATATCAATAAACAAACCCAAAATAAATCATGAAATGATACATGATTTATCTCACAGCTAAACACTCTCTCTCTTCTCTCTCTCTCCTCTCTCTCTCTCTCTCTCTCTCTCTCTCTCTCTCTCTCTCTCTCCTCTCTCTCTCTCTCTCTTTTACACAGATATCACCAGACAAACTCAAAATAAATCATGAAATGATACATGATTTATCTCTCTCTCTCTCTCTCTCTCTCTCTCTCTCTCTCTCTCTCTCTCTCTCTCTCTCTCTCTCTCTCTCTACACAGACATCACCAAACAAACACAAAATAAATCATGAAATGATACATTATTCATATCACAGCTAAACACACGCTCTCTCTCTCTCTCTCTCTCTCTCTCTCTCTCTCTCTCTCTCTCTCTCTCTCTCTCTCTTTTTTACAAATATATCACTAAACTCAAAATAAATCATGAAATGATACATGATTTATCTCAACTAAACACTCTCTATCTCTCTCAAGCAAAGTATTTTAAAATTGTACGCTAGACTGGCATGTTTAGAAATAGCATACAAAACAGTAGGTTGTGAGTGCTTTTCTTACTCGAGGCCTCTTCGTTGTGTTAACAAATATCGCAATTTCGTTTGACCTCCACCCTTAAAATAGAATGGAACTGGCCCACGGGCATTCAATCAAGCTAGATAGGTGTCATATTTCTACACTGTCTTTCTGTTTTGAATGTTCGATATTTGCGATGAATGGAATTACGACATGCAAGTCACATTATTTTTATTCATATTGTGCTGTAAGTGTTTAAAGCAGCTAGAAACACACAACTACTAGAGGTTAAATGGGTGCTCATGAATGGCAGAGGCTAGGCAAGCAGGACAATGCCCTAGAGTCTGGCCATATATACATATGATCTGTGCCCAAGCCCCTCTCCATCCAAACTGGGAGAACGACGCAATGGCTGCTGATGACTCAGCAGGTAGACCTATAGGCTCTCCCAAAACCCCCAACCTCAGCTCATAAGGATGGTGAGGTTGCAGCTACTAAAAACTAACGAATTTGAGCGGAACTCGAACACCAGTCTGGCGATCACGAGTCAGGGACATTTACCACATAGGCCAACACAACTCCTTAAGCGGATAATGATTTTTAGTACCACTTCAGTGATTATCTAGTACATTCTACCGAATATATTTGCATATCTGATTTGTTCACGAGTCTCATCAGGTTTCATAATAGGCTCCTAATTCCTGAAATGTCTTTTCCAGTATTTAGTATTCCATCTGTATGAATATTTGTGAGGAGGAAGAATCCGCGGGGGTTACCCTTTATTCTGAGGGTAACAATTGCATGTGTATATTTTGTCAATAAGGTTGATATTAGCATGAAAACTGAGTGTAATAATTGCAATGAAAACAGCTTAAATTAGCATGTTACAGTCAACGGCTCTTGTCATTTAATTTGGTAGGAATCTTCTGGCAGTGACTGCGTGCTGTGCTCAGAAGAAACGGTAGAGAGAGAATTATTCTTTATTTGTATCTGTGCGTCGCTTGCAGTACCATCAAACACATCCCTGCTAAACTGAATCCCGCTCTTGACACTTTTTCCAGAAACAAACCGGATTATAAGGCCTCGGCAAGAGCATAACGAAAAGACCCCCAGTACCAAACCTTCATTGGGAACACCCCACCCTCATCTGTGACTGTCAGTACTGGTAGACCGTGCCTGTGGAAACCTGCCTCAATGCGACAACAGGTGTTTTAATTCATGGTCTTCCACACACCTCACCCCAATCTGCTGCTCAGTTACTGAAGTCACATTCATATAGAATGGCATTACTAAAGATTGAGTTCGCGCCTGTACTTCATATCATTCTTCAAATGTGCAACGACACATGGTTTCATCAACCTCATCACAGTTTTCCTCACATTCACGTTGATGTACTTGACAGCTTACCCATGTCACAAGAACACCGTTACCTTTTCACTGTTATCAGTCGCTCCAATTGCTGGCATAGCCATTCTTAGGCAAGATGCAACTTCTGCCTCATGTACGGCTGCCTTAATTTCAGGATGATTGCCAAATTCGGCATCCCAGAGCATATTACTTCTAACCGGAAAACCACTTTCACCTCTCAATTGCGTGCATCATTATGGAATGTTCTCAGCATCATCACTATTGTCAGCCAAAAACCTACAAACTTCCTACTGTATGACTCTCTTTCACATAAATGTTTGCTTCTGGTGAGAAGCCATGCAATACACAGGCAGCAAGCAACACATACAAATAAAGAAGAATGGACTCTCTTATTCTTTCTTTTACATAGTGCATACAGTTACTATCATCTGACTCCTACCAAATCAAACTACAAATGCCATGGAATAATAACATGCTAATTTCAACTCTATTTTCATTACTATTATCATATTGTCATTTTTATTCCATTGTCAATCTTATTGATGTAAGCCGCTGAATGTAAACAAGCAATTGTCATCGTTACGTGACCTCTTCAGGGACTATAAAATCCTGGTTTGTTGCTAAACAAAGTCGCTAAATAAAGTAAGCTGTTCAGGAGCTTGTCTTATCCTTATTCCTCCTTTACTTCTGACACAATATCAAATATTTTCTCCCTCTTTGGATATAAACGGACCTTAAGATTCATTAACAAATAAAAATTGATTCATCTGTACCCCTCACTCAGTTGCTTTCATACTGTCTTTGAGTCACAACCTTCTCTCGGCCCGTCACACATCATTTCTCTCATAGATTCTTCTTAAGGGATGAAACCCTGTATGGTGATTGTGTCCTCAGTACACCTTACAGGGTACACAGCGGGCATTACTTGGGGATCTTTCCAGCATTTATTTTTTTATTTTTCCCTGTAGCTGCACGGTACTTTATATCCTTCTACTTAATTTTGTTCTTGCATCTTAGCCACTTATCCTTGGGGTAACTTTTCTGACATGTCCTGCTTAAGACCATTACAAAGCCTATCATTTGATATATTGATAATTTCTACCTTAATGTTCAAAACTCCTTTTGGTACTCATTTTCCTTTTTTAATGATTACAGTATAAATGCTAAATTGTAATTCATAATATACTTTTGCTTATAATCTTACTGTTTAATTCTCTATTCATCTCATATATATCCTTTGACCTGGGTGCAAAGAAAAGTAAAAAAAAAATATATATATATTAAATGAAGAGTATATCATAAAACAACAATATTTAAGTAGAGATATATAGAAAGAAAAGATATCAATATCTGAAATACCTTAAGAGAAAAAAAAGTTTGAGAAATAGAGAAAGTCATAAATGATTGAGTAATAATATTCTGCCTATGGAAAAAAAAACACAAGACAATAAGAGAAGAAACAATCATCTCATGGAGAATATATCTTGATCAACATAGACCTCACTGATAGGTTCGTATAATCACCAGTGTTGATTTTCTGACTGAATTCTAAAAGGGTTGATATTATCAACTTGAACTGCTTCTCAGATTCTTCCTATAATAAGGCGTGATGATTTTAATAATCTTGAAAGGGGATGCGTGACTAAAGAAAAGAAATTAGGCTAAGTCTTATATAGATAATGTAGTAAATCTGCTCGGTGATTAATTAATAACTTTTTTCATGGACAAAATAAGAGAAGAGAAACGTTTCTTTAATGAGGTAAAGGGATTTTAATATTCTTGATAGAGGGTTAACTTTTACTATAGAATATCTAATGGATCCCGTTCCGTAATTAATTAACAAAAATGGATGTACAAAAAGCCCTGAATCTGGTGCCAAATTATAAAAATATTATATCCTACACTTACGGCATTTTCCATCATAGATTCTTTTTTTTATAAATTCTTATTTGGCCTCATGGCACAAACAATATTTTTCTCCCCTTAACCAATTCTATCATAAAAAAAGAAAGGAAGTACACACATATATCATATGCAAGCGCGCGCGCACACACACACACACACACACAAACTGTATATATGCACATATACAGTATACAGTATACTTTTCTAAAATGCATATCACCCCTATATAAAGATCAACTCTCTCTCTCTCTCTCTCTCTCTCTCTCTCTCTCTCTCTCTCTCTCTCTCTTCTCTCTCTCTCTCGATATATATATATATATATATATATATATATATATATATGTGTATATATATAATTCCTGCCTCGCTCAAGGGAAGAGGAAGTAGTCATACTCTGTGACAGAGGGTACCCAGAAAGGTACGCTCGGAAACCTCACTCTCCCACAAATTGCCGAGCCAGCGGGTTTCAGTTATGAAACATGGAGAGGATGGGAAGGGTTGTGTGTGTGTGAGCGTGTGTGCGCATATACAGTATATCTAAATATTTAGAAGTATAAATATACACATGTAGTGTGTACGAACTGCGGTCGTATTGCCCATCATGCCACTGTAGCACGTGGAGGGATGATGAGCCACTTGGCTCACGTTTGGGAAGTCCTGTATCGGCCCCAGCTCACCACCCACTAGCCCAGCAGGCTTTAAATGGGCACCAGCATCTGCTGGGGGAAAATATCTATAGATACAGGCTCTATTAATGTCATAATCCAATAAGGATTGATTAGGACATGTGATGATTTAATATCTACAGTTAAATAAATATATATAAAATACACATGCATAACCAATATATATATATATATATATATATATATATATATATATATATATATATATATATATATACAGTATATATATATACATACATACATGCTGTGTGTTGTAATCACGACAGAAAAAGTAAATAGACAACACTAAGTTAGAACTTTCGTCTTATTGGGAACAGCGTATTAATGTAAACCAATAATACGAAACAACTAACTATAATCAAGTCTTTTTCCCATTTCTTTCATGGTAATAATACACACACACACACACATATATATATATATATATGTGTGTGTATATATATATATATATATATATATATATACTGTATATATATATATATATATATATATATACTGTATATATATATATATATATATATATATATATATATATATATATATATATATATATATATATATATAATGTATATGTGTCTCGTGCCTAATCCTTGAAACTGCCTGTTTTATTAGAAATTCCTTAATTAACAGTTTAGGCAGCCGATTTAAGGAAATAGCAGGTTGCCTGGTTCCTGATATACTCTTAAAAAACCGGTAATTTTAATAGGAAATTCTCGGTAAAAATATACTGTTCTTAGCCGTATTTCAGTAAAATAAAGGCGGCCATAATTTTTACCCTACTTTGTTATTATCTTTGATGGGTTGGTGACCGTATTATTATTATTATTATTATTATTATTATTATTATTATTATTGGCTAAGCTACAACCCTAGTTGGAAAAACAATAGGCTATAAGTCCAAGGGCTCCAACGGGGAAAAATAGCCTAGTGAGGAAGGGAAATAAGGAAATAAATAAACAATATAAGTAATGAAAAAGTAAAATAAAATATTTTAAGTACATTAACAACATTAAAACAGATATTTGATATATAAACTATAAAAGGACTTATGTAAGCCTGTTCAACATAAAAACATTTTCTGCGAGTTTGAACTTTCGAAGTTCTACTGATTCAACTACTTGATTAGGAAGATCATACCACAACTTGGTCACAGCTGGAATAAAACTTTTATAAAGTACTGTGCAGTATTGAGCCTCATGATGGAGAAGGCCTAACTATTAGAATTAATTGCATACCTAGTATTACGAACAGGAAGGAATTATACGGGAAGATCTGAATGTAAGGGATGGTCAGAATTATAAAAACACTTATGCAACATGCATAATGAACTAAGTGAACGACGGTGCCAGAGATTAATATCCAGATCAGGAATAAGAAATTTAATAGACCGTAAGTTCCTGTCCAACAAATTAAGATGAAAATCAGCAGCTAAAGACCAGACAGGAGAACTACTCGAAACAAGGTAAAATGAGAGAATCAAAAGACTTCTTCAGAATAGATTGATCACCAAAAATCTTGGAAGACTTTCTCACTAAAGCAATCTTTTGTGCAATCAAAGAAGACAGAGACCTAATGTGTTTCTCAAAAGTAAATTTGCTGTCAAGAATCACACCTAAAATTTTTATAGTCATACAAAGTTAAAGAAACATTATCAATACTGAGATCCGAATGTTGAGGAGCCACGGTTCTTGACCTACTTACAATCATACTTTGAGTTTTGTTAGAATTCAATTTCATACCACACAATTTTCACCATGCACTAATTTCAGCTAGATCTCTATTATTGGATTCAGCAACCCCAGATCTACATTCAGATGGAATTGATGCAAAGAGAGTAGCATCATCTCCATATGCAACAAGCTTGTTTTCTAGGCCAAACCACATGTCATGTGTATATAGTATGAAAAGTAATGGGCCAAGAACACTACCCTGTGGCACACCAGATATTACATTCCTATACTCACTATGGTGCCCATCAATAACTCTTTGTGATCTATTACTTAAAATTCAATAATGATGTTAAGAAACGACCCACCCACTCCCAACTATTTGAGTTTGAAAACAAGGGCCTCATGATTAACACAGTCACAGGCAGCACTAAAAATCAAGGCCAATTACGAAATTCCTAACCACAATCCATTATCGTGGCATAACAATCAGTTAATATCTTGATAATGAAATCTAGTTACTTGACCCCTGTACTTATAAAGTTCGGTCATTATTCTAACAAATTGTCTGTTTCACAAACACACACACTCCAAAATCAAACCATTGTTCTCTAATCTTCGGTAGTGCCATAGCCTTTGTACCATGGTCTTCCACTCATAGAGTTCTCTTGCTTGAGGGTACATTCGGGCCCACTATCCTATTTTATTTCTCTTCCTCTTGTTTTTTGAAGATTTTATAGTTTATATATGAAAGATTTATTTTAATGTTGTTACTGTTCTTAAAATATTTTATTCTAACAGTTAAATATTTCTTTTATAGTTTCCTTATTTCCTTTCCTCACTGGGCTATTTTCCTTGTTTCAGCCCTTGGTCATATAGCATCCTGCCTTTCCAACTAGGGTTATAGCTTAGCAAGTAATAATAATAATAATAATGATAATAATAACAATATTTTGTTCACATCTCTTAAGAATATTTCCAAGAACTTACTGCAATCAAAGTTGCTAACTCCAGGTATTAACTTTTTCGTGAAACCATGGAAAAAAAGAATTTAATAATACTGTAGTAGCTAGAAGAAGGGGCCCACATCAATTAAGAGTTATTGCTACTTTCGCAGAAATATGACATTATGAATTATGCTGGTGGAACAAAAATAAGCTAATTAAGGTAAGTTTGACACTTCTATTAATTTCTCTCTCTCTCTCTCTCTCTCTCTCTCTCTCTCTCTCTCTCTCTCTCTCTCTCTCTCTCTCTCTCTCTCAAATATATATATCGAAATTTATATCATACAAAATCAGGTTCTACACAGAAATTATAACATGATCCATTTCTTAGCAAATCTCTCTCTCTCTCTCTCTCTCTCTCTCTCTCTCTCTCTCTCTCTCTCTCTCTCTCAATATAAAATACTTTTCAACAGACTTCACAACTATTTTAGCCTTAATCTCTTTTTTACAAGCAGAAAAGGAAAAAGGCTTCATGCCCTATCAGGTATTTGGTCGGCAAGGCAAAGGCTCTCGACACTTGTAAAGAAAAGAGACAAGGCTATGCTTGTCTAAGAAATATATAAATATTGCCCATTAAATTATAAACTATCTTAACTGTTTTAATGTTAATGTTTTTTTTTTTAATATTTTATTTTAATTTTTCGTTACTTCTTATATCCTTTCCTTACTGGGTTATTTTTCCCTATATAAACCCTAGGGCATATAGCATGTTGCTTTCCCAACTAGGGTTGTAGCTTGGCTATAATAATAATAATAATAATAATAATAATAATAATAATTCGTCTCAAACTGCGAAACTTGCCAAAAAATGCAAACCTAACAAAGGAACAGAAGTACAACAACTTAAAACTC
The DNA here is from genome assembly GCF_036898095.1 of Palaemon carinicauda. NCBI lineage: Eukaryota > Metazoa > Arthropoda > Malacostraca > Decapoda > Palaemonidae > Palaemon > Palaemon carinicauda. Next base: position 9,401,143 of record NC_090746.1, read on the forward strand.
ATAACTATGGCTCCCAGAGAAAAGTAGATATCATTAATATGGAATCCATATTCTAAATGACCTACATCATTTAACGAAATTTCTCTTTTGAATGACAGATGTAATAGCTTATAATAATATTGATATTTTCTCTGTGATGGGTAATTTTACTATTCTGAAAAATGGTAATGGACGCGAGATTACAGCTGATGTTAATTAATTGAAAGAGAAGTGCCCACAACTCGATGGAAATGGAGAATGCAGATGTAAAGCAGATGTTAATTACCTGTTAATGTTGACAACAATACCTTCCAATGGACTGAAGGACTTCGATTCGTGATGCTGCAGAAAAATTCATCTACTTAACAAAAGGTGATTATAGATTAATTGTATTATTCATCTATGAATATCTAGGATCATTTAAGATCTACTGTGGAGTCTTGGCTTAGAATTCTCTTGCTTGAGGGTATATTCGGCCCACACTTTTCTATCTTATTTCTCTTTGTCTTGCTTTTTTAAGTTTTTATTGTCTATGTATGAAAGATCTGTTTTAATGTTGTTACTGTTCTTGAAATATTTTATATCGCTCATTACTTCTCTTGTAGTTTATTTACTTATTTCCTTTCCTCGCTAAGCTATTTCCCCTGTTGGAGACCCAGTGCTTATAGCATCCTATTTTTCCAACTAGGGTTGTACCTTAACAAGTAATAATAATAATAATAATAATAATAATAATAATAATAATAATCATAATATAACTTCTGACATTGAAGATCAAATTCAAATGAAAATAACGTTTAGCAAATTGAATTTGAATGGAGTATAATCTTGGAATTTCTCCCTTGGACGGACTATCATTTCCGAGGATAAAATTGTCTTTTGCGAAAAGGTGTGATTTAGTAAGATATTATTTTTAAGCATATGAATTTATGCATTTGAAAATGAATTGCATTCACAAACATGATAAATATTAGTTCAGGAAATAAGGCCTTTTCAACTTATTTAACATCACTGAGTAATAACTGAATCGTGTTGTTTCTTCGTGAATTGAATCGAATTGATTTGCTTGACAACACTGAGATTACCAAACTACTGCACTGTAATTGTTAAATGGCTACTTTCCTCTTAAAGAGGTAAGGGTAGAAGAGTAGACTCTTTAGGCATGGTAAGCAGCTCTTTTAGGAGAGGGACACTGAAAAATCAAACCATTGTTCTCTATTCTTAGGTAGGGCCATACCTTTCTTATAGAGGCTTCAACGAACTAATATAAAATTTTAAACTGTTATGTGGTCACGTAAAGAAATCATAAAATTTTTCTGGATCATTCCCCAAAGCTGGGAACAAATGTCTAAAGATCCCAAAATCAAGTCTTTCCCATAATTTCATGTAACCAAAATCGTTGTTTATACCTACGACTCCGTTGTCTGAGCCACAACAATGCTGTGATTTCAGGATAAGTTTCTACAACCAATAGTCTTCAGAGTATGCTTTGGTGGTCGCTGTTGAGGGTTGAGTCAGATTGAGGCAGAGGGAACTAAGCTTATTCAAAATGGCTTGAATTAAATGATTTTTCATGAATGGAATCGAATCAATTTGCTTGGTTAATCCCCAGCTTTAGTGATGATTCACCAAGTTGAGTCATGAAACCGGGTGTTCAAGGATTAGTTTTCTAAAGTATAAGCAAATACATTTACTACTGACTTTAGTGTCTTTGCTTGTTTCTTTTACCGTGCCTATTTTTTACATAAAAACAACTTCAGAATATGAAGTATGTTTTTATATATAACTGACACAGGGGAGAAAGTAATTATCTAAATTGTTCTGTAATTTTCGAAAATTTAAAGCTACTAATTTTTTATTTTAGGATTTTTAAATTTTAAAAATCAATGATACAATTTAAATTTAAGATGATGATCATCATCATCATCCTACGCTTGACACAAAGAGGCTTGATTAAATTTCACCAGTCATCTTTATCTTGCTCTTTTAATTCAATACTTCTCCATTCATCATCTACTACTTCACGCTTCATAATCCTCAGCCTTGTAGGCCTACGACTTCCATCTCTTCTGGTGCCTTGTGGGGCCCAGGTAAACGTTTACTGAACTAATCTCTCTTTTGGAATGCGAAGAGCATGCCCAAACTATCTCCATCTACCCCTCATCATGATCTCATCCACATAAGGCACTCGAGTATTTTCTCTTTTTAATCCTGTCCCGCCATTTAACTTCCATAAGATTTTTCCGTTTTTGTATGTTTTGATAATTTGAAGGGATTTTCTAAAAATTGCATAACTAACCATCCTCATGAATGACAATATGGTAATTTCTTGGGTGTCTTATATTTAGTGCTGATTCAGTGCTCTTATAAATCATATATTATCGATTTGTTCCAAATATGGTAAATAAATATGTGATCTTAAAAGTGCAAAAGTATGAAGCGACTGTAATGTCGCATAATCATATTAGGGGCAGTTTAAAAAGCACCGTTAAAATTTGCATAAAAAAAAACCGTAAATGCCTGGCAATATCTATTCCAGGATTTAATCTCTCTCTCTCTCTCTCTCTCTCTCTCTCTCTCTCTCTCTCTCTCTCTCTCTCTCTCTCTCTCTCTCAAATCTATCCATCGAAATTTGTTATACAAAAAACAGGTAATACAGATATTATAACATGACGGTATGCAGTGATGTTACGGATATATTGACGTGAAGGAGTGATATTACGGTCAGCAACCCGTAAAAGATGATAACAAAGTAGGGTAAAAATTACGGTTGCCTGTATTTTACTGAAACAGTATATCTTTACGGGAGAATTTCCGAATAAAATAACGATATTTTAACAGAGTGATTAGACAAAGAAGGTAACTAAACTTTGTGAAATCCTATAAAAGAGATAGGCTAGTCTAATTAGACAAAACATTCTGATAAATGAAAATAATTTACAGAAACTGCAAAGTCTTTCATACTTTATATCAGTTTAAAAAAAATGGCAGACAAAGGTATTTTTACTTTTTACATATCTTATTTGATACTTACTGTTTAGAGGAACATGTTTTATACAACAATTATTCTGAAAACAATTTACTACATATGATATATATATATATATATATATATATATATATATATATATATATAACCATACATACAGACACACATACACACACATATATATATATATATATATATATATATATATATATATATATATATATATATATATATGTATATATATATACACATATATATATATATATATATGTATGTATATATATACATACATACATATACACACATGTATATATGTAAATACATACATACATACATACATACACACACACACACACACACATATATATATATATATATATATATATATATATATATATATGTGTGTGTGTGTGTGTGTATGTGTGTGTGGTTCACATGTTGCTCTGTTTTAACACTAAATGTGCGCAAAAATCGTTATTTTTTTCTCTATTTCTATTCCATAATGTCTCCCCCAAAGTTATTCAAAACAATATATTAAAGCCTTTATTAAAGCATTACTTCCGCCAAAGAAGTTGGGAGTAGGTTATGTCTTAACCCCCGTTTGTGTGTTTGTATGTGTCTTTATTTCTGAAAAGCTTTTCTCTCCGCAATTTTAATCGTAGAGTAATGAAACTTGCAGGGATTAACTGTTATATACTGTATGCTGGAAATCATTAAATTTTGGAAGGTCAAGGTGAAAGGTCAAGGTCAAGTTAAATGTACCTTCATTGCTTTTATTATTTTCTTTTCTTTTCATAGAGTATAAAAGAGGACTGTTAACAGCAATTTGACCTTAATGTTATCTTGAAAATGACTTCATGAGGGAAATGCCTCATTAGTGAAGGAGTTAAAAAAAAAAATTGTAATGTTGATAGACCATAATATCAAATAGAAAGGTGAAAAACATTCTTAGTCAGAAGAACTAAATAGTGTCAGATGAATGAATAATGTATGGAAGTGTATACAGAAAAAAGTGCTTATGGCTTTTTTTTTTTTTAACCAAAACCTCTACAAATCCCAAACTATTTCTGAGATGTCAAGACTCAGATTTGGATTTTCTACTTGACTACCTTGTGGCTTAGATGCATCTGATGACTTTTGTAATAATAATAAAAAACAAAAAATTCTGATCGTGATACTGTACACAGTGTACAGACGCTTTATATTAAGAAACCTATTTTGAAAATGAGTGAAAAAAGGAATCAACTGGGGTATATAGGCTGGTGAAGTTGATTTAGTTGCTGCAGAGGCACTGTCGCACTTAAAATGTATACAGTACGGAAGTTTTTAACTCGGTTCCTTGGAAAAAAAAAACGTCATCCCAAAATTTCTAATTTCAGAAGCACTAAATCATGTTTTCCCGTATCTAAAGGAAAATTGATAAGTATTCCAATTTTTTTTTCAGTCAAAATTTGAAGGATATGACGGTAACGGCCAAATGACAAAACAAAATCTAAACTAATACTTAAAGTATAGAGGAGAACTTGTTCTGAATGTAAACAGCCATAAAACAAGTGGTGTGTTTTCGTGACACGGGAAGGAAAACTCTCTCTGACGCACGGTATGCAAATAATACGAGTAAAGATAAGAGGCTTACGATGGTAAATACAGCTGCAGCCATAATTGGTGAGAATGTTAAGTCACAGATCTGTGAAGTGGATCAATATCCAACACCAAATGGATTCCCGACTGTTTGAACTCTATTAAACCACCTCAGACGCAATTGCCTTGTTAAAACTATCACCAGGAAGAAGACATGAGGAGATAGAAGAAATTGTGAGAAGTGTACAGATATTTCACATGCTATTCAAAAGTTCAAAGTTGGAGCAAATGTTTTTATGTTGACTAGGCTAACATGAGTCTTTTTATAGTTTATAGTTATAGTTTTTGACGTTGTTAATAGTTTATATAGGACATATCTGTTTTGACGTTGTCACTGTTTTTAGAACGATTTATTGTTAATTTATTCTCATCATTTATTTATTTCCTTATTTCCTTTCCTCACTGGGCTATTTTTCCCTATTGGCGCCCTTGGGCTTATAGCATCTTTCTTTTCCAACTATGGTTGTAGATTGGCTAGTATTAATAATAATAATAATAATAATAATAATAATAATAACAGTAGCCATGGACCAAATTCATTTAAATTCCCAAAGACAAATAAGCCCTGCTGTTCATTGTAGCAAAAAGGTGCCTGGTTTGTTCTAGTTTCATCTGTATAAATGCTCACCAGAACGTCAGCCAGGCAAGCCCAGCCCCTCACTGTGGTGCCCAATCACAACAGTGGCCTCCCCAGTATACAGCTTAAACTCACAGTCCCAGGCGGGGATCGATCTGCTGCCATGCGAATGCTACGCGAACACGTTACCACTGTACTAGCCAGGAAGCAAAACATCTACCTAATGTTTTCTCGCCTCTGGGACTGTGTGCTCCCTATACAAAAACCACTCTTGCAAGTTTCAGAGTTGCTACAACCAGAGAGCCTCGAAGTGACAGATTTACGCAGTTTGTCATATCTGGCATTTGTTTACAAGACCACGCTCTCCATGTATTGCCAAATTATACAAAGCTATTGTTTTCCTTTATAACATTTTCATAATTTAAAACAATTTGCCACATGAGAAACAAATTGAAATTATAAAAAACTATAGAATTATAAAAAAAAAAAAAAGTTAGCCTGGTTTCCTCACTAAAACGCCTAGAACTGACATCAACTTAGTCAACCAAACAGAAGTTCGTGATGCCAGCGTACTTATGATATATAATCAAAATATATACTAAATTATAAATGGAATAAGTACTCAAAAGTGTCACTATTTGTGAATTGTATATTTTTAGTTTATGAAGATATGTCAGTTGAGTAATCAACACAATCTATATTGTTTAAACTTAATTAGAAAATGTGTAACTTACAAAGGCTCTGGTGATTCTGCACATGATCATCCATAAATAGTTTTAAAAGAATGGTCGGAAGACTGCCTTAACAGATAGGTTGATTTTATCTTAATGGAAAAGGATCAACTTCTGTAAAGTCTGATATCCTACATCTACTGTATATGTTTATAAAAGTTTCTAGGGATGAAAAGTATTAGCTATGTAAAAAATAAAACCAATTATAGATGAGGATTAATTAAACGCTTTTTTTTTCATATATATCCAAACTTTATCTTAAAATTCTATTTTTATACCCTTTATATTGAAGTATATTTCCCTTGTTCAATGTGCCTAAGAAGATTGTTATGAGGTCTTAGCTCAAATAGCTGCTGGCATGGGAAAGGAAAAGGTACCAGACAAAACAGGATTTCATCTCTTTCCTTCGGACTTCTAACTTTGAAGTTTATAAGTATTAACATGTATGTATGTATGTATGTATGTATAGATAGAGATAAATAGATAGATATAGACAGACAGATATGGTCTGGCAGCAGAGGGGTATGACCTCGCTTTAATTGATAAAGTTTTATCAATGGCGACTATTCATCTAGACCATGTATATAACAATATCTGTGTGGGTGTTAAAATGTCACCCTTTAGGATATTAGGAAAAATGAGAAAATCCAAAATGGCTGCTGTGAAATCTGAAACAAATCTGTAAAACACTATCTTCTTAAGTAATTATGATTGAATGTCAAGTAATATGTCTTTTTCTATGTTTTCAAGTACAAGGAGTGCAATAAGGGTTATTTTTATTGATAAAAGCAGCATTAAGCCCTAAGAGATAATGATGACAATTAAAAATTTATACTTTTATCCTACCACTCATAACATGCATAAAGATTATTATTGAAATTAAGACCTTAATGGTTGTATACAAAATTTTTCATGTATAGAAGCCAAGATAAAGTCAAATAAAACTAGTTATTATTATTATTATTAATATTATTATTAGTATTATCATTATTATTATTATTATTATTACCAGCCAAGCTACAACCCTAGTTGGAGAAACAAGATGCTATAAGCCCAAGGGCTCCAACAGGGAAAAATAGCCCAGTGAGGAAAGGAAATAAGGAAATAAATAAATGATGAGAATAAATTAACAATATATCATTCTAAAAACAGTAACAGCGTCAAAACAGATATGTCCTATATAAACTATTAACAACGTCAAAAACAGATATGTCATAATATAAACAATAAAAAGACTATGTCAGCCTGGTCAACATAAAAACATTTGCTCCAACTTTGAACTTTTTGAAGTTCTACAGATTCAACTACCCGATTAGGAAGATCATTCCACAACTTGGTAACAGCTGGAATAAAACTTCTAGAATACTGTGTAGTATTGAGCCTCATGATGGAGAAGGCCTGGCTATTAGAATTAACTGCCTGCCTAGTATTACGAACAGGATAGAATTGTCCAGGGAGATCTGAATGTAAAGGATGGTCAGAGTTATGAAAAATCTTATGCAACATGCATAATGAACTAATTGAACGACAGTGCCAAAGATTAATATCTAGATCAGGAATAAGAAATTCAATAGACCGTAAGTTTCTGTCCAACAAATTAAGATGAGAATCAGCAGCTGAACACCAGACAGGAGAACAATACTCAAAACAAGGTAGAATAAAAGAATTAAAACACTTCTTATAGCTGTTACCTGGACCAGCTTTGTCAATCAATTTGGTATTATAAGAGACACATCTGCATAATTGCACATATTACTCATGTCTGTTCTCAGGTTCAAACAAGCACACATTTACTTGTATCTATGTGCAAACATTATCTGCATTTGTTGAAATGTATTTGGAGAGTTGTATTGACATCCCTAATAACTCACAGTTCCTCAACACTATAATCATGAAAGTGTCATTCAACCATTGTCTCCTGCAGTCTCGATATCTTTATTTCATTCATTCTTTTTTTCCCCTGTTGGAGCCCTTGAGCTTACAGTGTACTGCTTTTCTAACTGGGGTTGTGGCTTGGCTAGTAATACTAATAATAATTCGGGCATTCATGTCCACCGTTACATACACAGAATAATGTACATGTAATATTGTCTGCATCTTTGATTTTTGCATGGTGCCTGTCTTTAGAAAGAACATTGCATGAGTTTGAGTAGATCAAGAGAAGACAATAGGGTCTCTGGTAGGACAGCAGTTGGACTGAAAGTACAGTAGTAGATTCATCTTTCAGAGACTAACCATGTGCCGTTAGTTCATTTCAGAACAATCGTACGTCATTAAATAGGTCATACGACATTTTACATAATTTACGTTTCCCAGGAGCAATCAAATCTATGCTGTGTGGCATGAATATACATAAGGAAAAGACTTGTAATACCCTTGGGAATGATGGTATGATATCTAAGGATACCTGACAGAAAAATAAATTGTGTCCAAAGGAAACAGAAACGACGTACAGAGACCAAATAATCTCTAGAGATAATTCTAGAATATCCCTACACAGAAATGATAAATTATCTGGCATTCCTTAATGCAAAACGCTGTATAACTCTACTGAGTTTGCTGTCCTTCGTTCTGTGGGATTTTACGATAAAAAAATAATCAAGTTCGTAAAATGTTGAAATAATTATGCATTATATATTAATGACTGCCTTTGCGATGTATTAATTAATCATATCATTGAATTGAAAGGCAATCATAAGGACAAAAATCAAGGCCAAAGAAGGCAACATAAATAGTAATAATTAACTCATACTATGAAGGGTCTACTTACCCAGTCCTCTTTGCTCTGTAAATTCGGTCTCAACATTAGAACATATTTACCATGGTTAGCTCTGTCTCCATTGTTGTATACACTTTTCTGTGAAAAAACAAAAACATAATGCATGTTTCTAATATCAAATCTTCCTATTTGCTTATCAGGCCATGGACAAAAGTGGGAAAATTTGTTTTAGGGTTAATCATTAAAGAATATACATATTAATATTAATATTACTGTTAATAAGCGTTTTTAGTTAATATTAGTCATGCTGATGGTTATTTTATTAAACATTAAATTCTCATAAATTTTCTACGTCAAAATTTAAAAATATTTAATATTGATTAATATGTTTAATAAACTGATACGAAAGGAATCCATCTATTTTTATGCTGCCTGAATTAAGAGAAATATATTGACTGATTAAAATAGTTCTTCTTATTAAATATCAATAATATTAAAATTAAACTCTCCTTATAGTTATTTCTACTTCACACCAGGATTATCTTACACAAAAAAGAGCCATCAGAGATTTTAGACCTTCGCCAATGAATATTACCAACATTCAAATAAAGTCTACGGACATTGACTCCCATTTTTCATAGGCTGAATATATAGTAGATGGTGTAAAGTGCAATGTTGATCCAGAATCGTGGTCTTGATCCGTATCACTTCCAAAATTGCATGGGTTCTTCTGATGCAAATTTATCCATTTTTAAATTTGATAAAAATCCAATGTGTCAAATAGTTTTGACGAAATCTTAAAAATTGTGATGAATACAAATCCGAATCTACAATTCGGTTCCGGATCATCTCCAAAATTTAATAGGGTCGTCCATGACATAAGATCTATCTGTGGAGGAAATTTCGGCAAAATCCATTGAGATGTGTTGACATAATCCTATCCACAGACAAAGACAAATAAATACATAAATAAATAAACCGACTCAAAAACATAACCTCCTAAAAATAGCGATTAATTGATTTCCAAATATTTGAGTCACTATTATGAAATGACTACATTTCTTACCCCATTCCTAATTGGTACAGAGCAATCAGAGGTTTCAGACCTCCGCCAATGAATATGGCCAACATTTAACTAAAGTCTACGGACATCACCTCCCAATTTTCATAAAAAGAGTGATTAACTGATTTCTAAATATTTGAGTCGCTATTATGAAATGACTCTGCATTTCTTACCCCATTTGTCATTGGCATCATTACAGCGTTCCTATGGAATTCTATGAATATTCCTAATCTACACTTGCATTCTTGTTCTTTCTTGAAGAGTAAATGTAACATACTTCTGTTACAGACTTAGAAAAATTGCCATTAATTTATATTGTATTTACTCTAATTGATAATTCGTCTCTAATAATTTTCTGTTCCTTTTTTATTTCAATAATAATTTTCAAATGTATTCTAAGACATGAAGGAAATTCTTAAATAAAGTATTCTAAGACAGGGAGCAATTATTTTTGAATAATGTATTCTGAGACTTGAAGGAATTTTCTAGAATAATGTATTCCAAAACATGAAGGATTTTTTTATAAATAATGTATTCTAAGACATGTTGGAATTCATTTTTAAATAATGTATTCTAAGACGAAGGATTTTTTTTAAATATTGTATTCTGAGACTTGAGGGTTTTTTTTTTAAATAATGTATTCTATAACACGAAGGAATTTTTCGAAATAATGTATTCTATGACATGAAGGATTATTTAAAATAATACATTCTTAGACAAACAATCTTTATTAAATAATTACTCTAAGACGAAGGATTTTTTTAAAATAATATAATCTAAGACAAAGCTTTTTTTTTTTAATAATAATTTATGATTCAACAGAAATTCTTCTAAGAAATCATTTGAAATAACTTTGATTTGAATGTTCTTCTTGAGTTGCTTTTCCAATCAGCGAAGTTGAGGAACTCCAAGGCAGATCAATATCAAACGCTATATATATATATATATATATATATATATATATATATATATATATATATATAAGAGAGAGAGAGAGAGAGAGAGAGAGAGAGAGAGAGAGAGAGAGAGAGAGAGAGAGAGAGATAATTTATTTATATATATAGGTCTCCATGGCTGAGGACTAAGAAGCGTGAAGTCAAAGATGATGAATGGAGAAGTATTGAATTAAAAGCTCAAGATAGCTGGCGATATCTAACCGAGGCCCTTTGAGTCATTAGACGCAAGAGGAGATGATATATATATATATATATATATATATATATATATATATATATATATAATATATGTATACATATATGTATATATAGTGTGTGTGTCTTTCTTACTTCTCCCTTCACCCTCTATTTCAAACATTTCTTCACGAACGCTCTTTTGTATGGGCTTCTCACACGTCCCATAAAATCATACAACCAATCTGGCGAAGAAGTCTTTCATCTCTCAGAGAAACAGGTAAACATCATTTCATCCTTTATCCCTTCCAAGTATTAAGAAGTTTTTCTTTCATATTTCTTGTAGATGCAATAATACACCACCGTGAAACGGAATCAACCGGTGCCATTTATTCTATGAAAGAAGAAAACTTGAAAGGATAGATTACCTGTCATTTTCTGAATAGCAGTTTAGATGGCAAATGACAGCATGTCAGCATGTCGAAAATGGATTTCTTTGGGGAAGAAGTCAGAAAACATACCCAACAGTAACAGTTGAATGGGGCCTTAAGATACAGAGCATGAAATGGAAATTGGGTTGGGGAGACATTGACCATAGTCAGATACGAGACTAGGTTACCTCCAGGTGTGTTTCTTTGTTATAAGTCTAATTACCATAAAAAACTGAGGGGATTTATGCGAATGTTCATTGTTTCTATACATCTCGATCTTTAGCTAATGCTATTTTTTCCCCGTTGGAGCCATTGGGCTTATAGCATTCTGCTGTTCCAAATAGGGTTGTGGCTTAGCTTGTAATAATAACACTAATAATAATAATAATAATAATAATAATAATAATAATAACAACAGCAACAATAATAATCATAATAACAATAATACCGAGAATAATGAATTCTGAGTATTATCATGATCAGATTAGAATTGTCTAGCTCATTTATCGAAAAGTCGGCCATGAATTTGGAACGCTGATCTCAGCTAAAACATATCTCCTAATCAACTAAATTATTATAACATAAAAAGAATTTTTTTTTTATAATGGATAAATCCTAAATCGAGTTTATAATAGGATTCAACGCATATAGAGCAAGATCTAGGCGATCGTTTGTGCTTCTTGTTAAAGGTGAAGGTGTCTGATTTAAGTTCCAGATTCATCAGGATACATGCTCACCAGAACGTCAGCTGGGTAAGCCCAACCCCTCACTGTGGTGCCCAAGCACAGCAGTGGCCTCCCCAGTAAACACTTTAAAGATTAAAGGTTTCTGGTTTCTGTTCTAGTTTCATCAGTATAGATATTCACCAGAACGTCCGACAGGCAAGCCGAACCCCCCACTGCGGTGCCCAACCACAGCAGTGGCCTCCATAGTAAATAACTTGAACTCGCGGTCCCGAGCGGGGATTGATCTGCTGCCATCCGAATGCTAGGCGAACACGTTACCACTCTACCAGCCAGAAGGCAAGTACAAGAACCGATTGATATATAGCTTGCTTCTTCCAGGGTTAACCAACAGTGAGTATTTGAACTCTTTACCCTTTTCAATTATATTCGTAAGGGCATATACCATATGAAATTTGTAACCTCTTCTGTAACGTTCGTGTTTAAGTCTTCTTCACTTTTTTTTTAACAATAAAGATTATCAGAACTACATAAATATGCTTCACGCACCATCCATGTTCCAATTTATAATTCTTGCTGCACGAAAGAATGAATCTAGCAGGATTATCCAAGATATTCTAAACCTAGTTTCTGTTCTAATATCTTCCCCATTTCTCCCCCCCCCCCCCCCCCGCCCCAAGCGTTAGATTCCATTGTCATCGAAATAGTAGACCATTACAAGATTCATTACATATCCCCTCTTCCCAAGAAGTACCGCTCACGAGACTCCATTATATCCGGTAGATTACCCTTAAAATTTCTTTTCACTTCCGCCAACGAAGTTGATAGGAGTAGTGAAACTTCAGGGATTAATTGTTATATTGAGACGTGGAAGTGATTCAATTATCTAAGTCCTTTACCAAAGGTCAAGGTCTTGGTTAAGCAAAAGGTCGACCAAATTAACCCTTACCTTAACCTCAAGTTTGCACATGGTTATCACGCAGACTTCAAATAAGCCTACGGTCTATCTTGATTCTTAGAAAAGCCAAGCTAGTTTCAAGAAATAAGCAGCCGTGGCGGAGGTCTGCCCTCTCACAGTGCTTTTTTAGTTATCTCTTTGCTCATACGGCACTTTTCAAATGCAGAATTCATGAAGCCCACTTGCCTTCCTGATTTTGTTAGCATGATTTTCCATTCTTGTCTCTATGCCCTCTCTGACGGAAGAGTTTAAATCATAAGCTTTTCAACTTAATCATTCTATAGAGTCTCATATCAATTAAGTAGAAACTATGGGATACGGGTATTGAATATATTGTTCCTCATTTTGTGTAGTAAAGTTCCAAAGGATTTGCAGTTATAAGTCAAATGGCTTTATTGTAACATAAAGTCCTGAAAACGTTTATGTGAATGATTTTCTACAGTGAATCATATGAATATCGATCCTAGACAGTTCTAATGTTCTTGTGCCACAATTTCCTCCAATATCCAATAAAGGTTTCATTTCACTCTCCTGAAAACCTGAGTCAAGTTACTTCTTCACTTGGTTAATTTATCATTTTCCGATAATAATAGAAAGTAACTTGTGAATTAGTCACAAGGCATCATCATTATCTATAGACTACGGACTTGGCACTTGAGAATTATGATAGAGAAGTTGATTTTGACTACATGCACAAACAGGGTAAAATACAACGCATTTTTTCTTTGAAAACTAAATGAATAAGTTATATGTTATCCCTGTATCAGAGAAATAGGTTCAAATCCTTGGCAAGCCACATGCAGTGTTATTTCCCTTTGTATGCAATTTTCCTGAAGTAAAATGAATTCAATATTAATTTCTGGGTTTAGGTTTAAAGGCCAGTCATGAATGGCAGAGGTAAGGGACAGATACATTGCCCTATCAAGCAGGACAATGCCCTAGAGATTAACCATATTACATATAATCAGCTCCCAAGCCCCCTTTCCACCCAAGCTTGGACCAAGGAGGCCAGGCGTTGGCTGCTGATGACTTAGCAGATAAACCTATTCTCGAGACAATGCAAATTTGATATTACTGTTTTTATGGCGTAAACAACTCTGTATGTATAAAAAAGTCAAGCATGAATTCGTGGCAGAATAATCAGACATAAATATATACATACACACATTTTGTATATATATATATATAATATATATATATATATATATATATATATATATATATATATGTAAATATCACCCACGAATGGCATTTAATACCGAATTCTATCTTGGGAATATACATCAACTTGGAATTCATTTTATGGTAACAGCTTCTGGCCGGGTGGAGATTCGAACCCCCACCTGATTGGCTGGAAACCATGCCTGCAGGGACCATGCCAACTGAGCTATCAAGAGAGATAAAAGTTTATGACAATTCCATGGACATATTCCTGTCAAATTCAGGAATCTGTTCATATACTTGAAATAAACCCATCTCCACCATGATAGCTAAATCGTAAGTTTGCGACACGTGGTTATTATAAATGAATATATATCACAAGCACACGTGATTTCAATCAATGTAAATATCACCCACGAATGGCATTTAATACCGAATTCTATCTTGGGAATATATATCAACTTGGAATTCATTTTATGGTAACAGCTTCTGGCCGGGTGGAGATTCGAGCCCCCACCTGCTTGGCTGGAAACCATGCCTGCAGGGACCATACCGACTGAGCTATCAAGAGAGATAAAAGTTTATGACAAGTCCTCGGACATATTTCTGTCGAATTCAGAAATCTGTTCATACACTTGAAATAAACCCATCTCCACCATGATAGCTGAATCGTAAGTTTGCAACACGTGGTTATTATAAATGAATATATATCACAAGCCCACGTGATTTCAATCAATGTAAATATCACCCACGAATGCCATTTGGTATTAAATGCCATTCGTGGGTGATATTTACATTGATTGAAATCACGTGTGCTTGTGATATATATTCATTTATAATAACCACGTGTTGCAAACTTACGATTCAGCTATCATGGTGGAGATGGGTTTATTTCAAGTGTATGAACAGATTCCTGAATTCGACAGGAATATGTCCGAGGACTTGTCATAAACTTTTATCTCTCTTGATAGCTCAGTCGGTATGGTCCCTGCAGGCATGGTTTCCAGCCAATCAGGTGTGGGTTCGAATCTCCACCCGGCCAGAAGCTGTTACCATAAAATGAATTCCAAGTTGATGTATATTCCCAAGATAGAATTCGGTATTAAATGCCATTCGTGGGTGATATTTACATTTGATTGAAATCACGTGTGCTTGTGATATATATTCATATATATATATATATATATATATATATATATATATATATATATATATATATATATATATATATATATATATATATGATATATATACATACATCATACATATATATATATATATATATATATATATATATACAAATATATAAAATATATAAAATCCAATTCTAAGCTGGGATGCCTTTTCGTGGTGGAGGCGTTTGTGTATTGTCATGATCAAGAAAGCTGCAGTAATCAGGGCAACCCATACTAGGTTGGTTTGCTGTGAGCGATCAAACAAAAATTTCCCACCATAACCTAGCCGCACGAGCCAAACTCCAGACATGAATAAAAAAATGTCTGAGCCCTTTGTCCTGCAGTGGACTAGAAACGGCAGCACTAGTTGTTATTGTATATAGAAAACATTACCACTGGCAAATGTTTGTATTGTATTTAATAATGTGTTCAAATTATACTGTAAACTAAAGTGTAGGTTTTTCTGTTACCCTATTTCTCTAAATTATGGTCTTAATCCCATTTAATTTGGCAACACTAGTAATTAAGCACTAATTACATGCAACATGCAAATCTCTTATCAAATCATGCAATTGGATCATATTGTCCATGCAAACAATGTTGTTAACCACTATCTTTTTTTTTTATCTATTTTTTTTTTTTTTGGCAGTTTAACTCACGAAATGACGGGGATTCAATCGAGGCTGCTGCATAATGATGATGTTCTTGCCATGGTAACGAAGGAAGGATTTGCAGTTGTAAACACTTCTCTTGTAAAGGGGTTAGAAAAGTAATATTATTATTATTATTATTATTATTATTATTATTATTATTATTATTATTTGCTAAGCTACAACCCTAGTTGGAGAAGTAAGATGCTATAAGCCCAGAGGCTCCAACATGGAAAATAGTCCAGAGAGGAAAGGAAACCAGGAAATAAGAGAAGTAATTAACAATTAAAATAAAATATATCAAGAACAGTAACAACATTCAAATAAATATTTCATATATAAACTATAAAAAATCTAAAAACGAGGAAGAGAAAAAAGATAGAATTGTGGGCCCGAGTGTACCCTCAAGCAAGAGAATTCTACCCCAAGACAGTTGAAGACCATGGTACAGAGGCTGTGGTACTACCCAAGACTAGAGAACAATGGTTTAATTTTGGAGTGTCCTTCTCCTAGCTGAGCGGCTTACCAGAGCTAAAGAGTCTCTTTTAGCCTTACCAAGAGGAAAGTAGCCACTGAACATTTATTTTGCAGTAGTTAACCCGTTGATACAAGAATTGTTTGGTAATCTCAGTGTTGTCTGGTGTATGAGGACAGGAGAATATGTAAAGAATTGGCCAGACTATTCGGTTTATGCGTAGACAAGTGAACCTTAACCAAAGAGAAGGATCCAATGTAGTATTGTCTGGCCAGTCAAAGGATCCAATAACTCTTTAGCAATATTATCTCAACGGGTGGCTGGCCAACCTACTACTTTTGGCGTCATATAAAAGTTTCTATTTGTAGGAGTATTGAAAATGGTATACAGTGTACTTGAACTTGTCTGTATATAAAATAGATTCTATAACACTATATTTGTTCTTTAACTTACATGTCAACCTATGGACACTAAAAGTTTGTACATTATTGAGTAGCATAAAGCTTCTATTTCCGTTTACCTATCAATTTTCTAGTGGCTTAGTATTGATAATGAAACAATCATGAAGTTGACCCTTATATTAAACTAATATCAAATGTGATAATGTTACTGAAAAATCTCCCCTAGGAAACTGCGTTTGGAAACTAAGAGATTAAAACTACTTAATATTTATTTATTTAAAGTAGAAAAAAAATAAAACACTTACATAAGAACAAGACATCAATATTATTACAGTTACAGTGTCTGTTCTTCTATATTTGAATAGAGAATTATTTCTATACGTGGGAGCTAACAACACTGCCACAGGGATTTATGCTACTGAGTAAATTGCCCATCTAGGAATATTGTCCATCCATTTTCATTTTCACTTAAAAATATCATATCACACATTTTGAAATAAAAAAAGTCTAAATAGACGGAATAAATATTTCATAAAATTACACTACGAAGCACAGTATATCTACATTTAGAAAGACATTAGAAATATGGATGCTATGTTGTGTGGTGGCCTATTGGAAACGTCCCTGATTGGTGATCAGCCGGACTGGGGTTCGAGTCCACACACGCTCGATAGTTTCTGGTAGTGTCTGATACCTCACCATCTTTGAGAGCTAAGGATGGGGGGTTCAAGGAAGCCTATAGGTCTACCTGCTGAGTCACCACCAGCCGTTGTCTGGTCTTCTCTGGTCCTACCTTGGGAGAGGGGGCTTGGGCGCTGATCATATGTATATGTGGTTAATCTCTAGGGCATTCTCACTGTCTCTTGCCTCTGCCATTCATGAGTGTCTTTTAATCCTTTTAATAATCAATGAAACTTAAATAACATTTTTACTTGGATTTTCACTCCTATCATAAAAATTATAATACTAAAAATAAAAAAATAAAAACTATGATGATTGTAAAAATTGTCATGCTGATGTTGTTGTTGATGATGATGATGATGATGATGATGATGATAATGATAGCAACATTTGTACAATAATTCAATATCAGATATTAGCTTTACGTGACCATAGCCAGCCTTTATGACCGACAAAAGATCAAGGAAACTTGGATATCATTATTCCATTTCTTGAAGAATATATTATTCCTTCAGGCAATCACATCTTTGGACTTTTTATCAGGAAGTAAATCACCTCATTCAAAATTAATTCGCTTAATTGAATTGAACTGAAAATAAAATTCAGGCCTTAAACTAAGCACTGGGGCACCTCTAAGGGCTGTAATTTGTCTCCAGATATTTGGGGTGAGCGTTACTTACTGATGTAATAATGAGGCCCAATACAACACAGTATTCTAGAAGTTTTATTCCCACTGTGACCAAGTCGTGGAATGATCTTCCTAATCGGGTAATTGAATCAGTAGAACTTCAAAAGTTGCAGCAAATGTTTTTATGTTCAGCAGGCTGATTTGTCTATTCATAGTTCATTATATAAAAGAGCTGTTTTAATTTTGTTGTTGTTTTTAAAATATCTTATTTCAGTTGTTCATTATTTCTCAGATCATTTATTTATTTCCTTATTTCCTTTCCTGACTGGGTTATTTTTCCCTGTTGGAGCCCTTGGGCTTATAGCATCTTGCTTTTTCAAACTAGGGTGTTAGCTTAGCCAGTAATAATAATAATAATAATAATAATAATAATAATAATAATATAATGAACTTCATGAAACGCCTCCTCGTTATCATTAGTGAGGGGTAAAATATCTATAACGCGGAAACAGATTGGAAAAGTGGGTGTAGCTCTTCATCTACAATTCAGCACAGACTCCTATCAATTCCGATGTATGTAGATTCAATATAAGCGAGAAATACTATTATTATTAGTACTAATTATTAATTGTCAGTATTGTTATTGTTTTTTATGCTATTATTATCATAAGTATTTTATTATTATGATTATTATTATTATTATTATTATTATTATTATTATCATTATTATTATTATTATTATTATTGTTGTTGTTGTTGTAAGCCCAAAGGCTCCAGCAGGGAAAGCAGCCAAGTGAGGAGAGGAAATATAAAAAAAAAATAAACTAAGTTATGATGAGCAGGGAATAAAAATAGAAAATATTTTAGGATTGGCAACAACAGTAAAATACCGGTGGTATTGCATCCTCTGAAAGTTCTTAAAAGAAAAAAAAAATCAACATCATGGCATGGCACAAAGGGAAGGGCAGAAAACGCTGCTTTTGCAAAGACAATTCGTTGCTGATGCAGTATTCTTGTTTAAAGATTCATGATCAACTTTATCATCTACTCGACCTTTCTTTAAAATTTCACAGTCGTCGCCTTGCAGTTTATCTCTCTTCGTTGGCTACCCATCCAGTATATAACTCTTCTATCATTGTATCCCATGTTCATGATATATAAACTAAATTAAACTGAAGGGGTACTACGTATAGCGCAGACACCAACCGCGGCAGTTTATTTTCCGACCTTGACCTTCTGACCTTATCATGAATTAATTGGCGTAGGTTTTCATACGCTCAAATATGAACTAAGTTTGAAGTCTCGGGGACAACGATGTCCAAACTTAAGGGGCCCATGCACGTTCAAAAAAAGCGTCAAAATTTTGATATCAAAATTTTGGTGCAAAATTTTGACGCTTTTTTTGAATGTGTATTTTAAGCTTTATGACTGATTACGTGAATTGGACATTTTTCTTGACCATGACCTTGATCTTGACCTTCCAAACCATCATCATATCAGCTTTTTACAATAACAGTTAATCCCCGAAAGTTTCATTACTCAGCCATTAAAATTGTGTACAGGAAACTGCTCACAAACAATCACATACAAACAAATAACAAACGGGGTAAAACATAACCTCCTTCAAATTTCGTTGGCGGAGGTAATAAATCAACAATCTACGAAAAATTATAATCATTTTGAACTTTAAAAGGGACCATCTTCCCTCCTCTTTAGTTTTCTAATGAGGAAGGGACATGGTCCCTTCGGAAGCTCAAAAAAAAATCTCTATTTTTCATAGATTGTAGGCATATTTCATATATCAACATGCATGGAAAATTGTATTTTAATGCATACATAACAGAGTTGCCAGTTTGGCATTTTTTCAGACCCCAAATACTATATATTTTGCCTGTTTCTACTAATTGGTTGGCCTTTTAAAGCTTCTGTTGATTAAAAGTTGGCCTTTTCTCATTTAGAAAACCTGGCAACACTGATACATAACCTTTTGTTCACCAACGAGCATGTCGTTGCCACTCTCACTCTTAATGATGAATATAATTATTGGCTTTAAGATGCCAGAAATACTGAATGGTTGCTTGAATATTTTTTTTCATTTCTCATACTTCCTTAACCCAAACAATCATACAATTTTCAGCGCTAAACAGGTAGTAACAGTATAAAATTCAGTTGTTATAATCTCATTAAATAGGATAATTAGAAAATTTTCTATTAATTGTGATTTGGAAACAGTTACCATAGCAATTATTAACGCTAGAAAATAATATATGATAAAGATAAAGTGAAACAAATATTAGGACCAGATCAAATTAAATATTCTCTATGGCAATGTTCCCCCGTGGAATATTCCTAGATGGTCCATTTTCCCGATGGCAAATCCCCAAACAGCAATTGTCCGCGAACGCCAAATGTGATATCAAACGTTTTTATTGTAGGTTAAGTAGGTCATAGAAATTTGATTTCCCTCGCAAAGATCTCTATATTGACTTATTTTTTTTTTTTACCAGATATAACTCATCTAAAATTCATGGTGTCATTCTTGATATAAAATTCTCTTTTGAGAAACAGGTCAGGTTTGTAAATTCTTAAACTGAGCAGAAAATTTATACATTGAGAACAAATTTAAAGTGAATTTTTTTTGCTATCTTATTCTGTTGATGGAATTTCATTCCCTACTTCGGGACTTAAACGTTTAGAGTAAATTGCTGTAGATAAACGAGGGCATTTACGTTTTTTTCTTTCCGGATGATAGTATAAATCTATGGCACCATCTTCACTAGCTCTCATTATATGTTTTATGAAATTTCTCATTACTCTAGTACTTCGTGCGACCATATATACATATAATCAGCGTCCAAGTCACCTCTTCACCCAAGCTAAGACCAAGGAGGGCCGGGCAATGGCTATTAATGACTCAACAGATAGACCTATAGGCTTCCCCAAACTCCCCTTCCTTAGCTCACAAGGATAGTGAGGTTGCAGTGACCAAAGAAACTGACGAGTTTGAGTGGGACTCGAACCCTAGTTATGTTGAT
The DNA here is from genome assembly GCF_036898095.1 of Palaemon carinicauda. Taxonomy (NCBI): domain Eukaryota; kingdom Metazoa; phylum Arthropoda; class Malacostraca; order Decapoda; family Palaemonidae; genus Palaemon; species Palaemon carinicauda. The sequence continues at coordinate 9,422,250 of NC_090746.1, forward strand.
TTTTTTTTCCAATTCCAGCAGTCTTACATTTTTTCAGTGAATTTCATTACCACACTGTATTTCAAAGTGTTGTTGTAGTGGAATCGTTCGAACGTCAGATGTCAAGACGGTTTTGCAAAAGCTTTCATGTTATGAATATTTACCCAAGTCTCAATAGATTATTTGTTTTTTCTTGTTTGTTTTCCTCTTATAACATTTTTATGTTCTATTATTTTTTTTCTTTTTTGTAAGGGACTGATTTTTCCATATTGCTTGAGGTTACACTGGAGCAAGCTGTGTTATCTTACTTCTCTTCCTCTTGTTTTTTTTTTATTATTGTTTATATATAAAAGATCTAATTTAATGTTGTTACTGTTCTTAAAATATTTTATTTTGATTGCTTATTACCTCTCTTGTAGTCTATTTATTTCCTTGTTTCCTTTACTCAATGGGCTATTTTTCCCTGTTGGAGCACTTGCGCTTATAGCATCTTGCTCTTCAAAGTAGGGTTATTGCTTAGCTTGTAATAATAATACTACTAATAATAATAAACTTAATTTTCCAGTTAAACTTAATGTTTTAAAATAATAATAATGATGATGAAGATGATAATAATGGCTATATCAGCAGCATTCAATTTATACGAATCTTTATTTCAAATTATTTTTCTGTCGAGAATATTAAACCCCGTTGTTATTTGTGAGGATCTCATTTTTTAAAATCGAAGAGAAATATAAAGTCATTTGTTTTTTCTTATTTTACTGTAAAAAAACAAATCGGGAAGGTATCAGTATAAATTAGTAAAAATTCCAAGAGGGTTAATTTTCGATGATCACTTACATACAGTTTTAGATTGGTTTATAGATCTTCCATTCTCGTGATGTTTCTTCGAAATTTTACGAGAACTAAAAAAAGAATGAACAATTCTGGAATCATAACTGGCCAATAAACCTGGGGCCACTTTGAATTTTTACCTGGGTTTTCACTCCGATCATAAAAATGATAATACTAAAAATAGAAATATAAACTATGATGAATGTAAAAATTGTCATGATTTTCATGATGATAATGATGATGATGATGAAAACATTTGTAAAATAATAAACTTAGTGGAGCACTAAGTGTATCTTCATCATCATATTCATCATCATCTTCTACGCCTATTGACGCACAGGACCTTGGTTAGATTTCAACAGTCGTCTCTATCATGTGCTTTTCATTCAATACTTCACCATTCATCGTCTCCTACTTCACCCTTCATAGTCCTCAGCCATGTAGGCCTAAATCTTCCAACTCTTCTAATACCTTGTGGAGCCCAGTTCAAAATTTTGATGAACTCATCTCTCTTGGGGAGTGCGAAGAGCATGCCCAAACCATCTCCATCTACCCCTCTATCATGATCTTATCCACATATGGCACTCGAGTAATCTCTCTTACAGTTTCATTTCTAATCCTGTCTTGCCATTTAACTCCCAATATTCTTCTGAGGGCTTTGTTCTCAAACCTACAAAATCTATTGGATATTGTTTCATTGTCATACCACGACTCATGTCCATACAGTAACACAGATCTTACTAAACTGATATATAGTCTGATTTTTTATATGAAATTTCAGGCGATTTGATTTCCCAATTTTACTTAACATAGCCATTGTCTGATTTGATTTTTTCAATCTTTTGTTAAACTCAATTTTTGGTTCTTAAATATTTAAATGATTCCAATTCATTAATCCTTTCCTCTTCCAAAGATATTACATCTTCCATTGTATATTCCGTTTTCACCATCTCTGTCTTTCTTCTATCTATCTTGAGCCCAACCTCATGACGTTTCATGCCTACTGGTAAGCAAGCTTTACAAGTCCAGTGGTGTTCTGCTAATAAGGACAGCGCCATCAGCATACTCTAGGTCAGCTAATTTCCTGTTACCAATCTAGTCCAATCCTTCTCCACCATCCCCAACTGTTCTAAGCCTTACAAAATCCATGAGGAGGATAAACAACTTAGGTGACATTCCATTGGAGTACTCCACTGTTTGATAGGACTCCACTAACATTAACTTTGCTCTTGCTATGCTCATGAACAGACTTAATCAAATTTACATGTCTAAGAGGAACTCCATAATAACTCAGGACCCCTCCATAAAATTGGTCGGTACCAACTATCAAAGGCTTTTATATAGTCCACAATTCCCATCAAAAGTGCATTTCTATATTCTACACATTACTGTACCACATGTCTTAAAATTTAAAATTGGTTAGTACAACTTCAACCTTTCCTAAGTGTATATCATTTAAAATTTCGACATTATATCTACGCGAGTATAGCCAGACTTTATGTCCTATATAAAAAGTCAAGGGAAACTTAGATAACATTATTCCATTATTAGAGGAAAAAACGAAGAGATCATCTTTTACGTGAAGAAAATTTGAGGCAGTTCGGAGCAGGTAATAATTTTGTTGAGATAGGATGGATTCAATCAACCCTGTAAACGTGATTATCACATTTAATATTTTGTTTTTCAATTATAAACTATAGATACACAGACAAGAAAAACGAGCCTCTCACATTCAAGTAGGGCAATAAAGACAGCGTTAAATATGAATTTTTGGGAGTTTTCGGGATAATAAGCAACACTTCCAAAATAACATTATTCAAAAAATGGCAATTTTCTCCTACACATTCTTGCTCTTCAGTCTCAGCATTTTGATCAGCCCTAATCATATCACCTAATTTTATTCCATTATATTTTATGTTTCTAAATGAACTCTGCAGGATTCAATGCTTCGAGAAAAATAAATCACCTTGGGTCCATTCCATTATAACTGTGAATATTTATGGCATACAATGAAATAACCGTTTAACTTAAAATGATAGAGATATTCACTGGATTAAATCAAATAAATTTTCCCCCAAATGACAATGATCAACCTTGACTGCTCTTACTCTTATTTGTATTTGAAATGGGCATTTGGACGTTATTCGAGTTCTTGCATTTATCGAAATATTAATTCACCAGAAAAGTTTTTACTCGCGTCCCTTCATTAAAAAACAAAAACAAAAAATAGCTGGAGAATTTGAAATTAAGTTTTATAAAATCCTTACACCAATTATATGAAATTCACAGCCATCTTCCGTTTTAATAAGAACTATGATCTATGCCTTTGAATTATCATACAAACATAAAATTCAATCATGTTTCTCTTTATTGAGGCAGTCATGGTTGGAGTCGATATTGGAAGATTGTCAATATGAATACTGGGAAGCTTGTGGATACCCAATGAGTAGATAATATGAAGTTAGTCATTTGAAAAAAAATTTATGTTCATCTAAAAAAGCTTTTTAACTATTTTTATAAAAATCTACTTTTTTTTTACAAATAGTAGATATAATCATATGAGAATTAATGTAAGGCAAATTATCAAATAAAAAATACGCTATAAGCTCCCATTAGAAAAAAATTATATTTTGAACATATACATTATAAGGGAAACTTATATATAAGAAAAGTTTTAAGAAGATGAAATTTCCCACTCTTTGAAAAGAACATTTGCCAGTTTGTCTTAGTGTCGAAATATGTTAGAAAGTAATCTGTTGTAGAACAGTTCGACCAGCAAACTGTCGTCTTTATTGTTAGTTCTCAACGGCCGTGAAAATGAAAGAATAGAAGCTTTTAGAAGGCTATTCGTTTTCAAGGAATAGAAACAGATGTTTGGAGGAGCTCTTGTTCCAAATATTCTGATGTCAAAAGACATGATAGAATTTGTTTCGACTGACAAGATATGTAATTAAAGCTAAAGGCGGTATTGATACCTAACTTTGGACTTCATTATCATCATCATCACCTCCTACGCCAATTGACGCAAAGGGCTTCAGTTAGATTTCGCCAGTCGTCTATATCTTGAGGTTTCAATTCAATATTTCTCCATTTATCATATCCCACGTCAAGTTTCATAGTCCTCAGCCATGTAGCCTGGGTCTTCCAACTCTTCTAGTGCCTTGAGAAGCCCAGTTTGAATTAATCTCTCTCCATCTACCCCTCACCATGGTCTCGTCCACATAACTTTCTACTCCACGGATCATGAAAATTTAAATACCAATTATGGAAATAACATACTAAAAATTAAATTAGATAAAAGTAAATACCAATTATGGAAATAACATACTAAAAATTAAATTAGATAAAAGTAAATTATGATATAGAGTTGTTAAGGTGGTACATTTTGTATATCAACCAGAATGATGTACAGTACAGTATGGTTGATACTAAGCAGAGGGCAAATGGAATTTGCAATGTTAATGGAATAGAAAACAGTCTTAATATCTCTATCACTATTCAAGTCATGTAATATAAATTAAAAGGATTAAAAAAATCATAATAATAACGGTGCAGTAATATAATCTATGCTATTATATTTCATAGGAAAGAATAGCATAGTTGAGTCTCATAAAAAAACAAGGGTCTTAGTCACTTATACAATAAGGTTCATTATCCAAAGTAAACTTAAGAAGTGATATTTTTTTCTTAACATAGAATGATCATCAGATGCCTTTTAAAACAGCATTTATTTGTTTCAATCATCTACACATTTGTCTCGTATACTACAGTAGTTACTATAAAGAAATATTCTCAATTTTGTTAAGCTTATTCTTTTATATAACTGAAAAACCTTACAAGAAACAATGCCAGAATAAAACTAGGAAAAGCTCTCTGAGAGTGCAGACCTCTGCCACGGCAGCTTATTTCTCGAAACTAGCGTGCCTTTCCCAGAATCAATTTAGACCGTAGTCGTATTTAAAGTCTATGTTACCACCATTAGCAAACTTTGGGTTAAGATTAGGGTTAATTCGGTCGACCTTTTGACTGACCTTGATCTTGACCTTTGACCTGGGACTTTCAAAATTGAATCCCTTCCATGTGTCAACATAAAAACTAATCCCTGAAAGTTTCACTGCTCTATGAGTAAAATTGTGGCCAGGAAGCTGTTCATACACAAACAAACAGGCAAACAGGGTCGAAAACATAACCTCCTCCCAAATACGTTGGCGGAGGTAAAGAAATGAAGCTAGACACACCATACAAATAGCAGGGAGAGCTACTGAAACAGGACACTCATTACTCTTTCATAGTAGGAATGCAATATATCATTTACCAATTAGGCGTACAAATTCCGAACCATTAACTGGAGGTAGAAAGGGTAGATGAACTCTGAGACCAGGCGTTGTTAATATTATATAAGAGGCCTGGTCATATCTTTAATTAACGTCCGAACATTTCTTTCTTTCCTTCCTTCTACCAGACAGCTTCGTCAGGTGTGGCTGAACCAAAGATTTCCCACGGAGGGTTCCTTCCTGAAGAAGTACTGACCCACCAGAAGAATGTTGAAAGGATTTTATTTGTAATCCTCAGAAAGAAACTGATTGGCTTTTATCCATTTTTTTTAATTCATCCATTTTTCTATTTCAGTTCTATTATATTCACCTCAGCCAACGAAGTTGGGAGAAGGTTATGTTTTCTAGTCGGTTTATTTATTTATTTATTTATTTGTCTGTATGTTTGTGCACTGGATTATTTATCTATTTGTCCGTGGACAGGATTACATCAAAACTACTCAACAGATTTTGACGAAATTTTCACCACATATAGAGTTCAAGTCACGGACGACCACATTAAATATTTTAGATGATCCGAAACCGGATCAGGAATCTAGATCCGTATTTCCATTTTTCACAATTCTAAAGATTACGTCAAAACAAATAGACGGATTTGGATGAAAATTTCAGCACATTTAGATTTTAGGTCATAGACGACCCCATTTAATTTTTAAGATAATCCGGATCCGGATTCTAGATCCAGATTTGCATTTTTCACAATTTTAAAGATTACGTCAAAACAAATTGACTGATTTAGACGAAATTTTCATGGTTTTACGTTTTATTTTTTCCTCATCAGTATTTTTTTTTTTTACAGAATATAATTTTAATTTCCTCCTAGCAATATTGATTCACAAAACTATGCAAAAAAAAAAAAGAAGACTTTTAATGCTTAATCTAATTCCATGATGAAAAAAATCTCCCAATTTTTGAAAACACACGTTCTACCAAATCCTACAATAAGAACATTATTGTTTTTTTTTTTTTTTTTTTTTTTTTGGCTGCATGGAAGATGGACCTGGCCTGTGATTCCCCTACAGGTTTCTTACTTTCCTTTCATTCTTTGCTTAAAATACCGTTTATTTTGAAGAATTGAAAGAAGCCAAAGAATTCAGATGATATCAAGATGAAGGTATATTCCTTCGCTTTTACATGGATATGGCGTTTAAACACCTCGATGGGAGATCATTCAAAACGTTACAGTTGGCACTGATGCAGTTTCATCACTATTCCATGTTGAAAGTAAAATTGATAGATATTTATTAAAGATGAAATATCATGATAATCACAAGTAAAATGACTGATAACTGGATAAATTAAATCCTCTCTTAAACACACAAACGCTCATGCATGTATGCATGTATGAAGGTATATATATACATATATATATATATATATATATATATATATATATATATATATATATATATATATATATATTGGTTGATTGTCGATGGTTTTCGAGGAAGTAATAAAAATTACAAGGTATAGCATGCTAAGTATTCCAGTAATGACAGTGAGGTCAAAATAAAATCCAGGAATGAGTGGAGAGAATATTTAGACAGTAAAGCAGATGAGGTTGACTCTGCTATGAATTCAGGAACTAGCTATTGTGCAAGAATTGCTCATAGAATTATTAATGAAATCTCGACTGAGGCAAAAGAGAAAAAGCATATACCCCTCAAAAAGAGAGATGGCTCTGTTATAGCAACAGAAGATGAAGAAAGACAACGTTGGATGGAACGCTTTATTAGTGAGGTTATGAAAAGGAGATATGAAGGGAATAATTTGATTGATATACCTGAAGCTGATGAAGATCTTGATGTAGCCATGAATGAATTCAGTGTGTTTGAAGTCGAAGCTATCCTAAAAAAAAAATAAATAAATAAATAAAAGAAAAAAAAAACACTAGAGATGGAAATGAGGTGGCTCCCACAGTACTTACAAGTTTATTTTGTAGAATGTGGCATGAAGAGGCAAAACCTGATGAATGGGAGTTCGGAGTATTGGTGAAAATAGCAAAAAAGGACACCTGACTGTTTTCAATAATTACAGAGGCATAACACTTACCTCAGTTATGAAAATGTATAGTATGCGTATTCTAAAGAGACTGGGGAGTAAGATTGATGAAAATCTGAGAGATGAACAAGCAGGATTTATAAAAGTAGAAGTTGCACTGACCAAAATTTAATTTTAAGACATGTTGTACAGCAATGCGTAGAATATAGAAATACCCTTTTGGTGGCATTTGTCGACTATGAAAAAGTCTTTAATAGTGTCCTGCGTTATTATGGAATGCCTCTTAAATATGTAAATTTGATTAAGTCTGTTCATGAGCATATCAAGTACAAACTTAATGTTAATGGAGTCTTATCGAATAAGTTTCCAGTGAGCAGCGGAGTACTCCAAGAGAATGTGTTGTGACCTATCTTGTTTAACCTCCTCAAGGATTTTGTAATGCATAGAACAGTCAGAGATGGTGGAGAAAGATTAGACTGGATTGGTGATAGGAATTCAGCAGACCTAGAGTATGCTGATGATGCTGTCCTTGTTAGCAGAACACCACAGGATTTGCAATGCTTGTTTACCAGAATGCATGAAATTTCACACGTGGTTGGGCTCAAGATAAATAGAAGAAAGACAGGGATGATGAGAACGGAGTATGCATTGGAAAATGAAATATCATTGGAAAGAGAAATGATTAATGAGGTAGAATCATTTAAGTATCTAGGAACTATTATCTCCAATACAGGGTCTCTAGAATTAGAGTTTAGTGAAAGATTGAAAAAAAGGAAATCAGACAATGGCTAGGTTAAGTAAAATTTGGAAATCAGATCGCCTGAAATTACATTTAAAAATCCGACTATATATCAGTTTAGTGAGATCGGTGTTACTCTATGGACATGCGTCATAGTATGAAACAATCCCCAATAGATTTAGTATATTTGAGAACAAAGCCTTCAGAAGGATATTGGGAGTTATATGGCAGGACAGGATTAGAAGTGAAACTATAAGAGAGATTACTAGAGTGCCATATGTGAATGAGATCATGATGGGTGGTAGATGGAGTTGGTTTTGGCATGCTCTTTGCACTCCCAAGAGAGACTAGCTCACCAAACGTTAAGCTGGGCTCCCCAAGGAACTAGAAGAGTTGGAAGACCAAGGCCTACATGGCTGAGGACTATGAAAGGTGAAGTAGGAGATGATGAATGGAGAAGTATTGAATTAAAATCTCAAGATAGAGACGACTTGCGAAATCTAACCGAGGCCCTTTGCGTCAATAGGCGTAAGAGGAGGTGACGCTCATGATACATACATAAACATATATATATATATATATATATATATATATATATATATATATATATATATATATATATATGTATGTATATATATATATATATATATATATATATATATATATATATGTATGTATATATATATATATATATATATATATATATATATAGAGAGAGAGAGAGAGAGAGAGAGAGAGAGAGAGAGAGAGAGAGAGAGCAACTACTGGACTAGATATAAGATTAGTTGGAAAACCTACAAGTCTAAGGGCACCAAAAGGGAGAACAGACAAGTGTGAAAATCATAGAGAATGACTAAATAACTGTAAATGAGAAAATATACATAAAATATACCAAAATCACTAAAAATATAAACCATGAAGCATGGCTTAAGTCAACAGTAAACCCTTTACAAATTTGAACTGATTCAATAAATAAATTAGGAAATGATTCCATAACCTAGTCACAGCTGGAATAAAACTTCTAGAATACTATGTGTTATTATGCGTTATGATGGAGAAGGCAAGACTTTATATAAAAGTCTGAGCGGGACTCGAAACCCCAGTTTGGCGTTCACCATTCAGGGACGTTACCACATCGGCCACCATAAGAGATTCAGGAACAAAGAAAATCCTTTCCTATGACGCTACTCGAACGTCGAAGGTCATAATTTCATAACTAAGGCAACACGACAAGTATTTTCACAATTTCCTCGTTTTTAAGATAGATATCATCTTCATTGAATTAGCAGTATTATCACAAGGTTGCATCGGGGGGAACAACAGTGCCCATCAAGGTTAGATGCTTTTAACTGAACACATGATTAAAACCTAATTTATTATACAACTTGCTGCTGCTCTCTCTCTCTCTCTCTCTCTCTCTCTCTCTCTCTCTCTCTCTCTCTCTCTCTCTCTCTCTCTCTCTCTCTCTCTCAGCCCTTGTACATGCCTCATACGCTCGGAAGTATAACTTATGGACACTAAAACTAAAATTGCTCTACCTATGTAAACTTGTTGGTAATAAAATGGAACAGCAAGTTCTAAGAGAATACATCCTTCGCTACAGGCCCTGTTATTTTCTTTTTTATGAATCCATTTCGTTAGCAGATAAGAGAGGAAACCCGTTATTTAGTAACATAGTTTGAAGAGATGTTTACTATAAAAGAGCAGACATGGGGCTTGCCCGGTTGAATCCCATCTTCTAAATGTCACCGAAATGTTTATAAAAATGCTAAAAACTTGTGTTATGATTTTCATGAAATTTGTTTTTTAAGTTTAATATTAGGATAGTACACGACTCAATTTCACTCTTTTTTTGGAGTCGTATTGTCTCTACAACATTTACCCAAATCATTATTATTATTATTATTATTATTATTATTAGCTAAGCTACAACTCCAGTTGGAAAAGCAAGATGCTGTAAGCCTAAGGGCTCCAACAGGGAAAAATAGCCCAGTGAGGAAAGGAAATAAGCAAATAAACGGTCTGATAAATAATGAACAATTAGATAAAAATATTTTAAAAACAGTAACGACATTAAAACAGATATTTCATGTATAAACTATAAAAAAGACTATGTCAGCTTATTCACCATAAAAAACATTTGCTGCAAGTTTGAACTTTTGAAGTTCTACCGATTCAACTACCCGATTAGAAAGACATTCCACAACTTCGTGACAGCCGGAATAAAACTTCTAGAATACAGCGTAGTATTGCGCCTCATGATGGAGAAGGCCTGACTATTAGAATTATAGAGCAAATGTGCCGCCTTTTTGGAAAATTGTCAAACATCTTGGAAATAGCTTGATTTTGATATATGGGGACATTCCAAAATCAAAAACATTGTTCTATATTCTTGAGTAGTGTCATAGCCTCTGTACCATGGTCTTCTACAGTCTTGAATTAGAGTTCTCTTGCTTGAGGGTACACTCTGTAACAATATTCTATCTTGTTTCTTTTTCTCTTAGTGTTTTTTTTTTTAAAGTTTTTATAATTTATATATGAAAGATCCAAAATAATGGTGTTATTGTTCTTAAGGAAATTAATTTGATTATCTATTACTTCGCTTGTAGTTTATTTATTTCCTTGTTTCCTTTCCTCGCTGAGCTACTTTTCCCTGTTGGAGCCCAAGCGCTTATAGCAACCTGCTTTTCAAACTAGAATTGTAGCTTGGCTTGTAATAATAATAATAATAATAATAATAATAATAATAATAATAATAATAATAATAATAATAATAATAATAATAATAAGAAGAAGAAGAAGAAGAAGAAGAAGAAGAAAAAGAAGAAGAAGAAGAAGAAGAAGAAGAAGATGAAGGATTTTTCACGCTAAATCTGTTTGTATCACCATTCGCATTTTTCCCCACTACCTCGCAATTTGGAAAAAAAAAAAAAAAAGTATGCTCATTATAAAAGTTCCCTTAATACACACTTAAAATCTTTGCCGCAATATACTGACAGTTTACAAGATACATAAATGCATTTTGTTGAAGACGTGATATCGATAAAAATATAGCATATTACACAAATTACGATTAAACTTTTACATAAAATCATTAAAAACTCTCACGTGAAACCTTTGGTATGTTATGAATTTTATCTTCTATGCCCGAAATAATGACTTTTATTCCATTATTTTCTGTAAATATGGAAAATCATATGAACTAGAAAAACAAATATGAAACTATATTTTTATTCGTATACGTGGGAATTCTTGGTAACAAAATGGGTTAGAACACGGTTAACATCAACATGGTTTTAAGAATTTCATGAAATTCAAACCTTTATCAAATCGTAAAGTCTCGGATTATTCACGGAAATTAAATAATATTCTATCGTTATTGAATTGATGTTGCTGTATAAAAATCCTGGGACTTCCACTTCTGGATTAGATTATATATTGGCTGAAGTTGTTCTGGTGGCTGTAGTGGCCGATGCGGTAACGTCCCTGACTGGTGAACGCCAGACTGGGGTTCGAGTCCCGCTCAAACTCCTTAGTTCCTTTGGTGGACGGAACCTCAGCATCCTTTCGAGCTAAGGATAGGGGTTTGGGGGTAGCCTATAGGTATATCTACTGAGTCATCAGCAGCCATTGCTTGGCCCTCCTTGGTCCTACCTTGGTTGGAATGGAGGCTTGGGCACTGATCATATGTATATATGGTCAGTCTCTAGTGCATTGTCCTGCTTGATAGGGCAATTTCCCTCTCCCTTGCCTCTGCCATTCATGAGCGACCTTTAAACCCTCAAAAGTTTTAAAGTACCAGCTAAGGTTTTTTGGCGTAACTTTGTTTTTATAGTACAAATAACTAGAGCTGCGCATAACTTATTATAAAAAAAAGTGTTAAGTATTATTATCGAAATGCATACTAGTTTTAAACGGATTGTAACAAAAATTCTTTAGAAATATGTTCCACTTATTGTAAAAATAAAGTTTTACTTAATCTGTTTTCTATATATTGTATAATCATTTTTCGGTACTTTAGGAAATTTATGCGATAACACTCTAAACACAATATGTAAGTAGTAAGTTGTCCAAAACACCAGTCACCCGTTGAGCTACTACCGCTAGAGAGTAATAGGGTCCTAAGATTGTCCAGAGAATACTACACTGCTACGATTGATTGCACGGTTATGTGGGCGAAGCATTAGGTTCCTTTTAAAAAACTTCTAAAAGAACCGATTCTAAATAAAACCATCAATTCATTTCAAACTCTTTGCTTTGTAGTTTCTTATTACTATATTTACCTTCGCCAACGGGGTTGAGAGGAGGTTATGTTTTCGCCCCCGTTTGTCTGTATGTTTATGAACTACTTCCTGGCCACAATTTGACTCATAGAGTACTGAAACTTTCAAGGATTAATTGTTATGTTTGAGTTGTTGAAGAGATTCAATTATAAAAAGTCCTATATTAAAGGTCAAGGTCGAGCAAAAGGTCGACCGAATTGACACTAAAGCAAGCTGGTTTTGAGAAATAAGCTGCCGTGGCGGAGGTATGCACTCTCTGTGTGTTTTTCTAGTTGAATAGGTTATGGTCGCCTGGTGATTGCCAGACTGGAAGTTCTAGTCTCGCTCAAACTCGTTAGTACCTCTTGTCGCTGCAACCTCACTATCCTTGAGAGCAAAGGATGGGGAGTTTGGGGGAGCCTATAGGTCTATCCGATGACCCTCCTTGATCCTATCTTTAGTGGAGAAGGGGTTTGAGCACTGATCATATATAATATGATCAATCTCTATAGTATTGTCCTGTTTGATAAGGCAATGTCACTGTCCCTTGCACCTGCCATTCGTGAGCGGCCTTTAAACCTTCAAGTACTGTGTTCCTTAAATGGGTCTAAGGCCGAAATCGATTTTGAATGAGACTCTGGGATACACTAAATGCGTCAAAAATATCAGAATGAAACACTGGGATGAAGAGAAAACAATTAAACCGATTCATTCTTCATATAGACCTGAAGACAGATTTAGAATCTTAGTCAAAAAGAATATTGAAGAAAAAAAAAAAGTCTAGATTAAATAATCTACATAGCTCAAGTAACCCTGCGCTAACCAATTGCTGGCAAAACTCAAAATAGGTTGTTGCAAAACTATAAACACAGAAGTAAATAAAATATAACATAACAATGAGAATTTCTTCTTCATGACCTGTAGTAAATTGGTACAAGAAAAACAAATGGTTTCCATAAGATGCCTGAACTTTGGATGCGAATTTTCATTTGCTAAGCGAAATTGCGTCTATTTTCATCTAATTTTCAAACGTTAACTTCTTGATATGAAGTTCCCATTTTCAAACTTTTTCTCGAAACCTTCAAAGTCTTTTGACACGTTTCCTGGAGAAGCGTTTGAATGATGCAGAAATTAAAATTGTTTCATGAAAAAGTCATGATATCAACAATGTAGATACGACTAAGGATTGCCAGATTATTGGGAGAATAATCACGATTTCAATAACTGTAAGTGGGTGGCCCTTAAACTGTACGCCTAATTATCCACTCCTATTTTACACAGTTGAAGGTAAGGTTCCGTGAATTTACCTCAAATAAGTAAAAGTATATGGAAATGTAACCAATATTAAATGTATAAGTTCTCTTTTCATGATGCATTTTTATTCTGACAATACTATCATTCACAAATTTATGATCTAATACTATTTTAATATTCTTAGGAATTGTATGGAATGGAGCAAAACTTAAAAACGTCATAGACATTGTTTATTTGATGTAGAAATAAACAACCATGAACTAATTTAATTAATAATGAAGTCTATTCTACTCTTTTGTACTATTCATAATCAATTTTATAAACAATAATTTGATAACGAGAATTAAAGCCTGGAATTTGCTTCATTTTGTATTTACATTTTAAACGTTTCTCTATTCATTTTAAGTAAATTTTATTCAAATATACATTTTTCGATGGCAAATAAAATCGTCCAAAGAAACGACATCGAGTCCGTAAAAGAAAACATCTACACTCGCAATATGGTTCTAAGTCTTCCCTTTCTTCTTCTTCGTCGCATTATCAAATTGAGAAATATTATCCCCTAAAAGACAAATGATGTGGAAGGGATCAGCTAAGGGCGAAATATATAACTTGCATAAGCATTTTCTTCCTGGATTCCTCTGCGCCGACTGTAGAGATGATAGTGAGGTCGCAATTCGAAGGAAAATCCCACGATATGATGTCCACACATACGACAGCAATAAATGGAGGAGATTTTATATCCCTAAGGGGGTTTAAGAAGTGAATTGGAAAATGCCTTCTAAATGGAAAACGGATTGGAGGCTTGGGGGCATATTAAGAGTACATTCTGCTAGTGGCAAAAGAGAAAAGACATATTCAGTGCTGAATAAGCTGTGGTATTGTGGGTCATAAATACACAAAAACATACCTGATATATAAGAATAAGTTTGTATTTGAGTGGGTATTCAGGCATTACATAACTGCCACTGCCATATTCATCTTTTAATAACCGAATACTATAGTTGATGTGGACCCTGTGCTCTAAACTTTCACCAAGGTCGTGAGGGGATTTTGTACTTCATTGAAAGAGGACAACTTCGTGGGTTAGACATGACAAAGGAATGGAAGACGAACGATATCAAAGGAATTTCTTGGAATGGAGACCCCAAGATAGAAGACCAATTGGTAGGCCGAAGATGAGGTGGATGGAAAATATTGAGAGAGGCGTGAAAAGGAGAGGTGTGAATATACAAGAGATTGAAGAAGAGAAGCTATATGAAGATCGTCAGCAGTGGAGACAGTTTCTGAAGGGATAACGAAAATATCGGTGCACACTAAGCACGTATCATCATGACATTATGACAAAACACAGCGAAATAGTTGTGGCCGACTTACCACATGTTGGTAGCCCTGCTCTTTAGAGCATGTCAGGCTTGCCAACCCTCCCAATAAACGCCTACCTGGCTGGCGTCTGGTGAGATGGGTGGTGATCAATCATTCCTTCACCCTGAATAAAGGGATCAACCGCATCGTGTCGAATACCCCATACACAATACCACATTCACTTTAACATAGCATTAAAGTGAACTATTACTCCTACAAGATCCCGGTGCTCTTCCCATCTTATACGATATTTCACGCCTCTGAGTTATACACTCTTTACATTAGCCTGTAGAATATAGTGTAGATTATTCTCTCCGCATGACCAAACTGCCTCTGAATATTTGGATACATCTTTACAACTAATCGAACCTTCTTAGCACTTTTATTAACCAAATGACTCATAATCTCAGGAAAAAACAATGTAAGGGATACGAAAATTCCAGCAGGAATATCCAAGGCAATGGTTGTAGATAGAAGCAATACAAGAGCAATTCTATCTATCCCCGTCATCATCTTGTCATTACTCACAAACCATCCCTAATATATATATATATATATATATATATATATATATATATATATATATATATATATATATATATATATATATATATATATATATATATATATGCGTATATACATACATACATACACACACACATATACATATATATATATATATATATATATATATATATATATATATATATATATATATAATATATATATATATATATGCATATATATGTGTATATATACACATATATGTATATGTATGTATATATATATATATATATATATATATATAAAAGTACATAGATAGATATTAACATCATCAGTCATTGCTAGTCCACTGCAGGTCAAAGACCTCAAACATGTCCTTCCACTCGCATCTGATTATGGTCTTTCTATTCTGGCCTATACCCGTAAATTTTCTTAGCTCGTCAATCCCTCGTCTTCTCTTCTTTCTCCTTCTTCGTTTGAAATCTCTAGAGACATTCTGTTATTCTTAATGTCCATTTATTATCTGTCATTCTCATTAAATGTCGTGTCCTCTACTTTAGTTTGCTCTCGTATCTATGTTGTTCTTCGTCTGTCTCTTAGTGTTTCTCCCATCATTATTCTTTTCATAGCTCTTTGAGGTGTAACTAGCCTCATGTTCTAAGACTTTAGTAAGGCTCCACGTTTCTGATGCATACGTTAATACTGGTAGGACTTTCTCATTAAATACTTTTATTTTTAGAGGAAGATGCAATTTGATTTTCATAATATCTTGTTTACCAAAAGCTGTCTATCCTATGAATCATAACTCTTACTTGTTGTCTTTCAAAATTTTTATTGAACATTATCTTAGTTTTACTCATACTCATTTTCAGTCAAACAATTCTGTTTTCTCTATTCAAATTTTCTATCACCTTTTGCAATTCTTCTCCTGATTCTCTTAAGTTGTTGAGGTATTTCCCATTAATGTTAATTTCTATATTTTCTCAATGAAACATTTAAATAACTTCCCAATCAGAATTTTGTCAATATCCTTATGTAGTTTTAGAATTGTTGTACTTCCCACACCGATAACGTCAAGTGTTCTAATGTAAGATTCATCACTTGCCTTTGAAGGGGTTTCATTAATGCTGAAGTTTTGACAGAATAAAAAAATATTATAGCCTATGGATACCATAAATAGGGGTTCGTCATACTCAGTTGATTTCTCCATTAGCTGGTTAATTATATGGATATGGTCAGTTGCAGAATACCTGCTTGTAGAGCCTGCCTGCTCTCTTAGTTGTTCTAAGTCTAGCTGTCTTTCTATTCGGCCTAATATGATCTTTGAATATATTTCATATTACTGGGAGTAAACATATTGATCTGGTAATTTTTCAGGTCTTATGTGTATCCCGCTTTTTATAATTAATATAATCATAAATTTTTTCCAAGCTGTAGCGATTACAGCACTCTTGAAAACATTGGGTGTAATGCTCGGCAAATTTGAATAAATCTCCTCTATCTATTATGAAATCAATTGTTAGGCCGTTTTATTCTGCTGTTTTGCCTCTTTTCATGCCTTTAATGATTTCTTTACTTCTGTTGTTACTTTTGGTACTGGCTCAGGTGTTTCATTACTTTTATTGGCATATTTATTTCTTATATAACTATTGTGTAGCATTGTATGAAAATTCTCTGCAATTTGTATCACATTCTCTATTGTTGATATTTCCATTTTCATCTTTTAAAGCAAATAACTGTTGGAACCTGGTCAAACTAAATGCTTTTCCCTTTCTTTAGTGTTTCCTCAATTTTGGTCTGATCGTGTTTACAAATGTCTTGTGTTTTTAGTTTATTTATTGTTTTGAATAGTTCAGCTAATTCTGTTTTATACCTCTTGGATTCTACCCTCCTTATATATATATATATATATATATATATATATATATATATATATATATATATAAATATATAATATATATATACATATATATACATATATATAATATATATACACATGTATATATACATTTATGTGCATATATATATATATATATATATATATATATATATATATATATGTACGTATATATATAAAGTGTGTGTACACGTTTTTTTCGGACCTAATTCTGCTCTTGGTGTATCTGGTTACGTTTGCTGCAATGGTATTGCACCATTCTCAAGAAATATTTAATACATTTTTCATTATAACCTTGTAATGCAATAGCAAAACGATTGGCAGTGATAAACTGCATTTCCTATTAATTCATTCAAAATGTATACATTATTCTTATCCTGGTCGCTCTTCAGAAACAATGCCAGCACCCGCTCACCTAGATTTCTTGCTGTTTATTCTAAGGTTAACGGGATATTTTCTTTTTGAAGAGTAAACTCTTTATCTATTTCCTGTCCTCTACTTTACTTTGCTCTCGTATCCACATTGCTCTTCGTCTGTCTCTTAGTGTTTCTCCCATCATTATTCTTTTCATACCTCTTTGAGGTGTAACTAGCTTATGTTCTCAGACTTTAGTAAGGCTCCACGTTTCTGATGCATACGTTAATACTGGTGGGACTTTATCATTAAATACTTTTCTTTTTAGAGAAAGAGGCAATTTGATTTCTATAATATCATCTTGTTTACCAAAAGCTGTCTATCCTATGCTTATCCTTTCAATGTTGGTCTCATATTCTGAGAAAAGACTTGCTTTCTGTAATAAGTACATATATTAATTAACAATCTCTAGAAATTCGTACATAACCATTACTTAGTCTTTCTAAATTTTCATTGAACATTATCTTAGTTTTACTCATACTCATTTTCAGTCGCACAATTCTGTTTTCTCTATTGAAATTTTCTTTCATATTTTGCAATTCTTCCCCTGATTCACTTAAGTTGTTAAGGTATTTACCATTAATGTTAATTTCTATATTTCTCAATATAAAATTTGAAAAACGTCTCAATTGGAATTTTGTCAATATCCTTATATAAATTAGTTTTAGAATTGTTGTACTTCCTGTATATATATCTTCAAGTGTTCTAACAAAAGATTCACCTATTTCTTTTTTTCTAATAACCTCTTTTCGTATAACAGCACTACTCATGATTCATGATCTTTAATATTATTCCCTGAATATATTAATACTATGAAAATGGAGGCAAGTAGCTTGCTGTTTTGTTACAGTATTCACTTTCCATTGTTCTTAAGCTATATTTATTCATATAAATGCATCGGTAATTGTATCTTTAGTGAAAAAAAACCACGCTCTGATATACAACTTTACCCACTAAAATAAAACATAAGAATTCAGTTGTTTACAAGCTGAAGCAACAGTTCAATTGGAATGAAATGTCACAGTTATATAGATACATGAATATAGAAATTGATGCCTTTCATTATGTAAATTTAATTTCAGTTATATTCAATAAGCATGAACACTATCATTCCTATTATATCTGCAGCTTATGGTCTAATGATATTCATGATATTCATATCATCATCATCATCTCCTACGCCTATTGACGTAAAGGGCCTCGGTTAGATTTCGCCAGTCGTCTCTATCTTGAGCTATTAAATCAATACTTCTCCATTCGTCATCTCCAACTTCACGCTTCTTAGTCCTCAGCCATGTAGGTCTGGGTCTTCCAACTCTTCGAGTGCTTTGAGGAGCCCAGTTGAACGTGTCATATACTTGCATAAATTAATTTTTTTCCAAAACAACTCAATTCGATAACATAAACTATAATATTTCCTTTTCGAATTGCAACATTTCTTAACTCCTTTCTTTAATGAAACTTTAGTTGTTAAAACAGCGTTATGGAGCGAGTTTCTTCCATTCCCTCTATGCTTCCATTTATTTAGTTATATGCACAAGTAGAATTTTTTTTGGATATTTGGGTACAAATAGCTACGATGATTGCAGTTACATTGAAAACTGGCATATTATAATATGATAATCTATCACAGGTTACAAATTATATTTTCTTCAACTTACGGAAAAAACACAATTGTATTATAATCAAACTGCTATAAACTACTAATCTTTAAATAAAAAAAAAAACTATTCTAGTGTTACAACCGTTCAAATTATTTGTAGATACACGAGTAGTGCTGTGAAAGATTGGATTGGGTAGTTGATGTGATTGGAGTCGCATTAGTATGTTTACAAATTATTAGTATAACCCCTTTATCATCTGCAATATAACTAGGAAAATAAAAAAAATTGTAAAGATAGATAAATAGATAGATATAGATATAGATATTGCGTGCCCCATTGTCATATTAACTCACATTTTAAAAGAACATCAGGCCAAGAAGAAAATGGATCTTTATATACGAATGACTCCAACATATGTCATTATATGGATTCAATGTAGAGTTTAATAGCCTTTATTTGTCTACTTATTCCTAATAAATAAAAATTCAACTTCAGTTCCTTGTGATGCGCATTGCCTATCTAACTATGGCAAGTGACCCACGCCGGTCCATACTAATTCTAGTAAGATCATTCGCTAGGCATCAAGAGTAGAAGCAGAAGAGACATGTCTCTTGCCTTAAAGCCAATCCGTCACCCTGTTGCCAGTGACTTCATCGAGGTGTAGAAGGGCATTTCCTCCACACCCAAAGTTCTCATTACTCCACAAAGTTTGCTCACCCACTTTTATAATCGTTGGCAAACACGGATTGCCAAGATATACCGCCTAGAATGGTCATGTAGAACTCTGTCCACTTTATCTTTCTATCCTCATCATTACTCAAATAACTACAAGGCCAATTTTAACATTCTTTTTTTAACATGAAAATACATTTGTATCTGAGAATCACATCATATATAATTACATTGTTAGCTATTAGAAGAATCAAATTTTGCCCTTTTTGTATAGAGTTTGGCGAAAATTCACACACAGTATTTATGGCTAATGTACAATTATCTGTGTGTGTTTGCTCCGAACTAAAAATTAATTCCCATAAACAATTTTGCTGTTGAAGTCAGAAATATTTCTTACAGTGAACTTCTAAGAATCTAATTTATTTTGGTAATTCAATGATACAGAAATGCAATTCAAAAAGAGGAAACGTTTTTGATTTCATCATTACAAATTCCTAACATGATTAAAATATGTTCAGCTATTCATACTCCTTCACGGGGAAAACACGGCTACCATGAGAAGAGATGCAAAAAAATGTGCATATAATTGGATCATCAGGGGATGCTGAACATCTATACAGGAGGAATTCGATTATCTGGGTGTTTTCGAGTTGTTGAGTTTTTTATTACTTTCTCAACCTAGCTAGGTGTGCGATCTTCACTTTAACATGGAATTTAATATACTGTATTTTTATGGATACCAACATACAATTACGAACATGATTGAAATTGTTTTAAGCTATGGTGGCCGATGTGGTAACGTCCCTGCCTGGTGAACGCCAGACTGGAATTTGTGCCCCCCTCAAACTCGTTAGTTTCTTTGGTCGCTGCAACCTCACCATCCTTGTGAGCTGAAGAAAATTTGGGGAAGCATATAGGTCTATCTCGTGAATCAACAGCAGCCATTTCCTGACCCTCCTTGGTCCTAGCTTGGGTGTAGAGAAGGCTTGGGCGCTGATGATATGTACAATATATATGGTCAGTCTCTAAGGCATTGTCCTGCTCAATAGGGCAATGTCACTGTCCCTTGCCTCTGCAATTTATGAGTGACCCTTAACCCTTTAAACTTAGTAAAGGCTGTTATTTAGTACCTGTGTATTTTTCTTTCATATTTCACGATTATTATTATTATTAATATTATTATTATTATCATCACCACCACCGCCAACGAAGTTGGGAGGTGGCAATGTTTTTGCCTCTGTTTGTCTTTTTGTCCGTTTGTGTGATTGTTTGTTTTTGAACAACTTCCTGTCCACAATTTTACTCATAGAGGAGTGGAATTTTCAGGGATTAATTGCTATGTTGAGATGTCGAATTGATTTAATTCTAAAAGTCCTAGGTCAAAAGTTGACCGAACTACCCTAACTTCCAAGTTCGCACATGGTTGTCACGCAGACTTCAAATACGCCTACGGTTTCGAGAAACTTCGTGTTGTTATCTAAGAACGTGAAACAAACATTCCCTTGAATTATTGGGTGAATATTGCTATGCGTTGCTCAGTTTTCGAGGCAGAGTGAGCATCACCTCGTAAATAACACGAAGACAAACATTTCAGTTTTTCGCAACTCGATTAAATTGGAATTTACCAGGAACGACAAAATTTCTCAGAATTTCCTAGTGTTTAGTAGAGGTTGACTTAACGAACTTGATTCTTTTGCTCGAAAGCATAATCCTTTGAGCAAAAGTTATAAAATACATAATACTAAAGAAATGAAACTAATAGAGATTACTCGAGTGCCATATGTGGATGAGATTATGGTGAGGGGCAGATGGACATGGTTTGGGCATGCTCTTTGCACTCCCCAAGAGAGGATAGTTCACCATACTTTTAATTGGGTTCCACAAGGCATTAGAAGAGTTGGAGGACACAGGCCTACATGGCTGAGGACTATGAAGTGTGAAGTAGATGATGATGAATGGTGAAGGCTCTTTGTGTTAGTCGGCGTAGGCGATGATGATGATGAGGATGAAAGAAAACATTAGGCTTTTTTTTTTTTTTTGTTCACAGTGAGATATAGCAAGCTGCATAACGTAACAGTTCCCTTGAAGACGATTATAACACATCATGGACGACTTCCAGATTACACGAAAGAGCAGATCTCTCACGCAATCTGCTGAAATGGAACAACTGCTGAATTCAAGTGATCGAAAAGCATTGTTGAATTTCAAAGGCCACAGTTGACAATAACAATAACAATAATACTAACATAAACTTTAACAATAACAAAAAACAATAACAATAACAACCGCCAAGGGCCAAACCGAGGAGTCCTATTTGTTATGTCCACACGAGGCGAATTACATAATACTGCCGACAAAGTGCTAATTTGGTTAAGTATATGCTATTGTTAATTGTAAAATAATATTTCGTGATTCTTCTTCTTCTTCTTCTTCTTCTTCTTCTTCTTCTTCTTCTTCTTCTTCTTCTTCTTCTTCTTCTTCTTCTTATTATTATTACAAGCTAAGCTACAACCCAAGTTACAAACGCAAGATCCAATAAACTCAAGGGCTACAACAGGGAAAAAGAGCCCAGTGAGAAAAGGAAACAAAGAAATAAAATTTACACGAGAAGAATACACAATCAAAATAAAATATTTCAAGAACAATAACAACATTCAGTTACATTCTTCACACATAAACTATAAAATCGGCAGAAAAAAAGAAGAGAAATGAGATAGAGTAGCGTACCCAAGTGTACCCCCACGTACTGTAGTTAACAATACACTGTCTTTGCTATAGACAATGATCAATCAAATTTCAGTACAGTTATAATCTATAGAACAAACATTCCAAGGTGCTCTTGAAGAACACAATTGGTTTCAATAACTCCAAACCTCTTTTATATTAGTTAATTGCCTTGTTTGAAAAATCAGTTTATTTTCTACTAGACTAAAAAGGCTTCTAATTAAGTAATAGATAAAATTAATAAAATGATTAGTTCATGCATTATCAGTACCCACAGTACACTTTCTAGCAGAGCCATCATTTAAGTTAATACTGCCTAACAAAAAAGAGCAATGGATTGCACTGGAGACGTAAAGGACTTTCTAAACGTCTTTGCATCTGCACTGGACACATCAATAACCTTCAAAACGTCTTTGCATCTGCTTAGGAGACAAAATGACTTTTAAAGGTTTAAAGGTCGCTCATAAATGGTAGAGGCTACGGACAGTCCCATTGCCCTAGCAATCAGAACAATGCCCTAGAGACAGACAATAGAGCATATTACCAGCGCCCAAGCCTCCCTTCCACTCAAGCTAGGACCAGTCAGGGCCAGGCAGTGGCTGCTGATGACTCAGTAGATAGACCCCAACCTTAGCTCACAAGGATGGTAAGGTTGCAGACACTCATGGCACTAACAAGTCTCAGCATAACTCAAACCCCCGACTGGCAAACACCAGACAGACTTTACCAATCAGGCCACCACAACCCTTTATATTTGCACAGGAGACAAAATGACTTTCTAAACAACATTATATCTGCACGAGACAAAATTACTTTCTAAACAGCATTATCTCTGCACAGGACCCAAAATTACTTTCTAAACATCATATCTGCACAGGAGACAAAAGAACTTTCTAAACATCATTATATCTTCACAGAAGACAAAATGACTTTCTAAACATCATTATATCTGAACAGGAGACAAAATGACTTTCTAAACAACATTATATCTGCACAGGAGACAAAAGAACTTTCAAAACATCATAATATCTGAACAGGAGACAAAATTACTTTCTAAACATCATTATATCTGCACAGGAGACAAAAGAACTTTCTAAACATCATTATATCTGCACAGAAGACAAAATGACTTTCTAAACATCATTATATCTACATAGAAGACAAAAGAATTTTCTAAACATCATTATATCTGCACAGGAGACAAAAGAATTTTCTAAACATAATAATATCTGCACAGGACACAAAATGACTTTCTAAACATCATAATATCGGAACAGGAGACAAAATGACTTTCTAAACAACATTATATCTGCACAGGAGACAAAAGAACTTTCTAAACATCATTATATCTGCACAGGAGACAAAATGACTTTCTAAACATCATTATAACTGCACAGGAGAAAAAGTGACTTTCTTGTCATCATTATATCTGCACAGGAGACAAAATGACTTTCTAAACATCATTATATCTGCACAGGCGACAAAATGACTTTATAAACATCATTATATCTGCAAAGGAGACAAAATGACTTTCTAAACATCATTATATCTACACAGGAGACAAAAGAACTTTCTAAACATCATCATATCTGCACGAGACAAAATTACTTTCTAAACAGCATTATCTCTGCACAGGACCCAAAATTACTTTCTAAACATCATATCTGCACAGGAGACAAAAGAACTTTCTAAACATCATTATATCTTCACAGAAGACAAAATGACTTTCTAAACATCATTATATCTGAACAGGAGACAAAATGACTTTCTAAACAACATTATATCTGCACAGGAGACAAAAAAACTTTCAAAACATCATAATATCTGAACAGGAGACAAAATTACTTTCTAAACATCATTATATCTGCACAAGAGACAAAAGAACTTTCTAAACATCATTATATCTGCACAGAAGACAAAGTGACTTTCTAAACATCATTATATCTACATAGAAGACAAAAGAATTTTCTAAACATCATTATATCTGCACAGGAGACAAAAGAATTTTCTAAACATCATAATATCTGCACAGGACACAAAATGACTTTCTAAACATCATAATATCGGAACAGGAGACAAAATGACTTTCTAAACAACATTATATCTGCACAGGAGACAAAAGAACTTTCTAAACATCATTATATCTGCACAGGAGACAAAATGACTTTCTAAACATCATTATAACTGCACAGGAGAAAAAGTGACTTTCTAAACATCATTATATCTGCACAGGAGACAAAATGACTTTCTAAACATCATTATATCTGCACAGGCGACAAAATGACTATATAAACATCATTATATCTGCAAAGGAGACAAAATGACTTTCTAAACATCATTATATCTACACAGGAGACAAAAGAACTTTCTAAACATCATCATATCTGCACAGGAGACAAAATTACTTTCTAAACATCATTATATCTTCACAGGAGAAAAAAATACTTTCTAAACATCATTATATCTGCACAGGAGACAAAAGAACTTTCTAAACATAATATCTGCACTAGAGACAAAATTACTTTCTAAACATCATTATATCTGCACAAGAGACAAAATGACTTTCTAAACCTCATTATATCTGCACAGGAGACAAAATAACTTTCTAAACGTCATTAAATCTGTACACGAGAAAAAATAACTTTCTAAACGTCATTATATCTGCACACGAGAAAAAATTACTTTCTAAACATCATATCTGCACAGGAGAAAAAATGACTTTCTAAACATCATTATATCTGCACAGGAGACAAAATGACTTTCTAAACAGATCTGCATAGGAGACAAAATTACTTTCTAAACATCATTATATCTGCACAGGAGACAAGAACTTTCTAAACATCATTATGTCTGCACAGGAGACAAAATTACTTTCTAAACATCATTATATCTGCACAGGAGACAAAAGAACTTTTGAAACGCCTTTGCATCAATAATATCATCTACTTTACGGACGAAAATAAAAATTGAGATTAGTCAACAATGCGGAGTATGTGTCAGATGGAGACACTTGGAATGATGAAAAGAGAAATACTAGATTTCCTTATGCAATCTGGTAAAGTTATTATTATTTTTACTATTATTATTATTATTATTATTATTATTATTATTCTCTTTGCTTACAGTTCATTTTCCCTTTATATACACATAAACCGAATAATCTAGCCTATTCTTTACATATCCTCTGTCCTCATACACCTGACAACATTGAGATTACCAAACAATTCTTCTTCACCCAGGAGGTTAACTACTTAACTGTAACTGTCTTGGGTAGTACCATAGCCTCTCTACCATGGTCTTCCACTTTCTTAGGTTAGAGTTCTGTTGCTTGAGGGTACACTCGGGCACACTACTCTATCTTAATTCTTTTCCTCTTGTTTTGTTAAAGCTTTTATTGTTTATATAGGAGATATCTATTTCAATGTTACTGATCTTGAGATATATTTTTTCTTGTTTCCTTTCCTCACTGGGCTATTTTCCCTGTTGGAGCCCCTAGGCTTATAGCATCCTGATTTTCCAACTAGAGTTGTAACTTAGCAGGTGCTGATAATAATAATAATAATAATAACAATAATAATAATAATAATATTTCTATTACTATTATTATTACTATTACTATTATTATTATTATAACTATTACTAGTATTATTATTATAACTATTACTACTATTATTATAATTATTATTATTTTTATTATTATCATTACAAGCTAAGCCATAACCCTAGTTGGAAAAGCAACATGATATAAGCCCAAGGACTCAAACAGGGAAAAATAACCCAGCGAAGAGAGGAAATAAGGAAATAAATAAACTGCTAGAGAATAACCAATCAAAAAAATATCTTGAGAACAATAACAACATCAAAATAGATCTTTCATATATAAACTATATAAATGACAAAAACACACACACACACGAGGGAGATCCTCCTCAACAATTAAAAGGGCCAATATTTCTAACATTCGTCATTTTGTATGACAGAATGCATATTTTGAATCCTGCTTTTCCCGTCATATCAATAATAACAAGAGCAATAATAGATTCCTGACCGTCAAAGGATGACGTTGACACAACAAAATGTAAATCCAGATCTGGTACTGAGGCTGAGGCTCTTTCAGTATGCTATGTTCATTGTTGAAGAGGTACAAACTCCATTTCAAGAGAACATAAGGGTTGGTACTGTCTCTGTAGATAGAAACTAAGGTTCTTCTAGTAGGTTCTGCTCCTTGATAAAGAGGTACAAACTCCATTTCAAGAGAACATAAGGGTTGGTACTGTCTCTGTAGATAGAAACTAAGGTTCTTCTAGTAGGTTCTGCTCCTTGATAAAGGTACAAATTCCATTTCAAGAGAACATAAGGGTTGGTACTGTCTCAGTAGATAGAAGCTAAGGTTCTTCTAGTAGGTTCTGCTCCTTGATAAAAAGGTACAAACTCTACGTGTGAACATACGGGTAGTTACTGACTCTGTAGATAAAAGAAGCCGAGATTCTTCTTGTATACTATGCTCCATGATAAAGAGGTACAAACTCCTTCTACTGTGAACACAAGGGTTAGTACTGACTCTTTAGATAAGAGATGCTAAAGTTCTTCTAGTATGCTAAGATTTATCTGTGTTGGAAATTTCGTTAAAATCTGTCGATATGTTTCGACGTAATGTCAAGTTGTTTTGACGGAATCTTTAAAATTATGAAATAAAGCAAAATTCTGATCTAGAATCAGGATCCGGATCATCTCCAAAAGTTAATGGAGTCGCCTATGGCTTAGGATTTATCTGTAGAGGAAATTTGCTCGAAATCTGTCAATTTGTATTGACGGAATCTTTAAAACTGTGAAAAATGCAAAGCTGGATCTAGAATCCGGACCCGGATCTCCAAAAATAAATGGAGTCGACCATGGCCTAAAATCTATCTGTCGTGAAAATTTCCTCAAATTATTATTATTATTATTATTATTATTATTATTATTATTACTTGCTAAGCTACAACCCTAGGTGGAAAAGCAGTATGCTATAAGCCCAAGGGCTCCAACGGGGAAAATAGCCCAGTGAGGAAAGGAAACTAGGAAAAATAAAATCTTTAACAAGAGTAACAACATTAAAATAAATATCTCCTATATAGACTATAAAAACGTGAACAAAACAAGAGGAAGAGAAACAAGACAGAACAGCGTGCCCGAGTGTACCCTCAAGCAAGAGAACTCTAACCCAAGGAAGAGGAAGACCATGGTACAGAGGATATGGCACTACCCTAGACTAGAGAACAATGGTTTGATTTTGGAGTGTCCTTCTCCTAGAAGACCTGCTTACCATAGCTAAAGAGTCTCTTCTACCCTTAACAAGAGTAAAGTAGCCACTAAACAATTACAATGCAGTAACCCTTTGGATGAAGAAGAATTGTTTGGTAGTTTTATTCAAGTGTTGTCAGGTGTATGAGGACAGAGGAGATTCTGTAAAGAATAGGCCAGACTATTCGGTTTATGTGTACGCAAAGGGAAAGTGAACGTAACCAGAGAGAAGGACCCAACGTTATGTCTGGCCAGTCAAAGGACCTCATAACTCTCTAGCGGTAGTATCTCAACGGGTGGCTGGTCCCCTGGCCAACCTACTACCTGTAGATTAATTTTGACATAATCCTGTCCACAGACACACAGACAAATCCTGTCTACAGACAAATAAATAAATAAATAAACCGACTCGAAAATATAACCTTAGCGGAGGTAATAATAACAATCATGAACCCCATCATCATCATCATCATACAATCTATTAACATTTACAAAAAAAAAAAAAAAAAAAATTAATAGGATCGATGGAAAAATCCAATTTCAATACTAATGTAATTAATTAACTTACCATTAACAGTTGCCAAGCTTCCTGAAGTTTTGAATTAGCAGAATTATACCGCCTTGAGGAATACGACTCAGCCCTGTAGAAAAAGAAAAGCAATATTTTTGAGTTTTCTATATTTCTATACAATACTTTGCGTCTTCTAATTAAAGACATACTACATGTACAAGTACAAGTACAAGTACAACAATTACCAATTTTTATAGCTTAATTTCTTTATATCTTATCTTTTTATGTTTGAGTCATTATGGAATGTATATCAGCATGGTGTGTGTGTATGTGTTTGTATATATATATATATATATATATATATATATATATATATATATATATATATATATATATATATATATACACATATATATATGTATATATATATATACATATATATATATATATATATATATATATACACTATCATATCCTTTGTGAGTGGCGATACCTGAACGTGGTGAAAGTTTGCGCGTATCGCCTTGATCAGCAAACCTGTATTAATCAGGGCTACCCATGCTAGGTTGGTTTGCTGTGAGCAATCAGACCAAAGTCTCCCACCATCACCAATAAGCACTGGACAGCGTGATAATGATATTTCCAAACGCCAGGCATGAATGAGGACATGTCTGAGGCTTCTGTCCTGCAGTGGACTAGAAAATGAAGCCATTTCTAGTCCACAGGAGGAAAAAAGCCTCAGAATGTCAATTCATGACTGAGGGTTCGTTCAATTTTCATCACCTCGTCGCCATTGCAGACTGGTGATGGTGGGAAATTTTCGTCTGATAGCTTACAGCCGACGAACTTAGTAATGGTGGACCTGGCAAGTGCAGCTTTGCTGATCATGGCGATAAACATACACTTTCACCACATTTAGGTACATATATATATATATATATATATATATATATATATATATATATATATATATGTGTGTGTGTGTGTGTGTGTGTGTGTGTATGTATGTATGTTCATTCAAAATGTACTCATCGAAACAAGCAGCAATTATATCTTTTTTGTATGACTGATTATTACACTCCCTTGTATGACAAAATCTTTTAGGACAAGCAAGAACTCATACTAGATAAAAGGCCAGTCTTCGTCTAATATTTACAAAATTAAGTTATAGCCACATACATCAGTGTACTCTATTCAAATGGGACATGCGCTTCAAAAATATTATCCCCAATTAGGATGTCTAAAATCATCAGCTATTAATAAATAAAATTAAGTCATTTATTCATTGGTTTGGATGACAGATGCTTGAATGTAAAGGAGATGTGCAAATTTAAGAATATAAGCGATTCCTCAGAGCACTGACATCAAGGGATAGGCAAGCAATCTCCAAAATGGTACCATGAATGTTAACTCAAGAATAAAAACATAGCTATAGTCGCAGCAGAGATTCCGGGCGAAATAAGCCACACCCACTGATGATGTCATAGCCAATCATGTTGTCTCCCAAGGTAGGTCACTACGCAACATATGTTTGTATAATCTGAAATTTGTAAGGGGATGTATTGTGACCGCTGCTAACTCTAGACACAGCATCCTCAGGGGGTTTGGCTTATTTCGCCCGGAATCTTTGCAGCGACTATAGTTGAAATTCTGGGACATATCTCTGGTTTAAAGGCTGATTCAGAAAACTTCTTCAGAAGTTTGATAAACCAGAATGAGAGAATGAGTAGATTTTGCTCCGGGAATATACCTCTATTCACGTAGCCTAAGTGGAAATGGTTGAAGCAATCTACTGTGGCTGTGAATTGTTGCATGAAATTCGTTCACCTAACCTGGCCTATAAACCCTGTCTATTTCTGAAACTATAATCCCTATTTAATAACAGCGGTCTAACAATCTATAGTGGTTCCAAGTCATATTTTTTTCTCTGAAAATAAATCCTTAATGGATTATTCACATATGTTGGGAATGTGATGACACCTAAAGTAATATTCATCAGTAAAATGGCTATGTAGCATCTAATTCTAGGAGTATGTCAGTAAATAAAAATGTATAACACTTCTCCCTGCAACCTGAATGACTATGCCCTTATTCATATAATAGACATCCCCAAAAATTAAAAATAGATACATATGCATAGTATGTAATTGCTCTAACTTGAACAGTTATATGGTCACGTTTACATATTCTCTCAATTACTTTCGAAGTGGACATTAACATATTCTACACCCACATACAGCATAAATGCTGGGGGATTTTTAGAAAAGTATTTTGCCATAAAATTATCAGGTGATCAACTTTATACAACAGTTAACAATCTCGTCTACAGATTCTTACCAAAATCCATGATCAAAGGGCATTATAAAGAAATGGAAAAGTCAAATCAATGCCATAATGCTCTAAAAATTAACGTTGAATATCTTTAAACAATTGTTTATAAAGCTGTTTTAAAGATTAACTGATGTTGAGAAAGTGATCAGAATAGTTGGAAAGGATACAATACCATTATTAATATATCAAATATATCGAAATATATCGAATATTTTAACAAAAGCCTAAAGTCAATTCTAAATCCTGGAAAATCCTTTATTGACCCTTTGATATCTACTGGACTATTACAGCGTTTTTAAATTGCTTAATTAAAATTCATATACCAGGTAATTAAGTAAGAGCCATTATCAATAACACAGGAATAATATATCATAAATTATCAAAATATTTTAGTAAAATATTTTTTTCAATTTTATGCTCCATTTAACCCTCATATATACAAAATTCAGTTAATCTTTGAGATAAGTTACAAAATATGAGCATAATGTCAAATCACAAATTAATTCATTTTGATGTGACTTCACTATTTACAAAAGTGCCTTTTGATGAATTAATGGATTTCCTGTCTGATTACTATGAGTGATCAGTACAGACAGATACATTTATTGAACTCGTAAATATTTGCATTAAAAATGTAAGTTTAGCTTTAATGAAGATTGCTATGAACAAAATTCTTTTATCCAACATTTACATGGTAATTAGGGACTAGATTAGTGCCTTCAGTCTGCCCCTCTCGCTTCATTTGGTATAGCTAAGTTGATAATGTTCTGGGTATCATCATCATCATCATCATCATCATCTCTAACCCTGTCATGCCATTTAACTCTCAATATTCTTCTGAGGGCTTTGTTCTCAAATCTACAAAATTTGTTGGATATTGTTTCATTGTCATGCTTAAAGAAAATTTCAACCTTGATGGTTCTTTTTCTAGTATTTACTCATTGGTTCCATCCAGAAAATTTTCTATAGAAAATGGAGAAAAGATAATGATGGCGTTTTAGACTTTTTGATTATCAGACAAGTAAATATATTCAAATTTTCAATATGTGGAAAAACAAATGGTACCTTATATATACAGGACATTCTAAAAGTATAAACTCGTCTGTATTTCCTTCCATGTTCCTAAGAGCACTAAGAATAAAATGCGCAAAACATAAATTTACCATAATTGAGGAACTGGCCACTAATCAATGCTTTCTTTAGTCTTTAACATTGCATAAATATAGATAAGAAAATATTTAATAGAGTGTAGTTAGAAAAGAAGAGAGACAATGATTAGCACGTTTGGACAGTTTAAATTAAAATCTGTCAATTAGGAATAGCTCTGGAAATTACAATAAATTAATACATAGTACTCCATACTCTGAATGCAATTTATCTTAAATCAGCCAAACATCAAAAGGCATAATTGTTAGAACCTAACAGCATAAGACGCCTGAACCTAAGGGTTTCGTTAATACTGCTGTCCATTTCTTTAATTCTTAAAATATTTTATTTTTCCTTGTTTCCTTTCCTCACCGGGCTATTTTCCATGTTGGAGCAACTGGGCTTATAGCTTCCTGCTTTGCCAACTAGGGTTGTAGCTTAGCAAGTAATAATTATAGCTTAGCAAGTAATAATAATAATAATAATAATAATAATAATAATAATAATAACAGAGGCGGTTGTGAAAAATAATAATAATAATAATAATAATAATAATAATAATAATAATAATAATAATAATAGAGCGGTTGTGAAATGTAGACAGTAATCCATACTAATGACTTTATTCAAAGAAATATATTTGAATAGTTTTTAACAAACTGTAACCAAGGCCATAACTTAATCTAAGCCACTGTCTGTTTTCCATTAAAGGTGTAAAGGCAGCTTATGAATGGAGAGGCAAAGAATAGTGACATTGCCCTATCAAGCAGGATAATCCCTTAGAGACTGACCATATATACAGTACATATGATCAGCGCCCAAGCCACCTCTCCACCCAAGCTAGGACCAAGGAGGGCCAGGCAATGGCTGCCGATGACTCAGCAGGTAGACCTATAGGCTCCCCCAACCCCCCAACCCCAGCCTTAGCTCACAAGGATGGTGAGGTTGCAGCGACCAAAGGAACTAACGAGTTTGAGCGGGACACGAACCCCAGCCTGGCGATCACCAGTCAGGGACGTTACCACATCAGCCACCACAACCCATCATGTATTATCCATCTCCTCCTCCTCCTCCTCCTCATCATCATCATCATCATCATCCATGAGAACTCTTGATATTGTAAGTGGGCAAATAACCTGTTCCCTATCAAAAGTACTTAAGACCTGCAACAACCCCCTCCCCCAAAATTTTCCAACCCCAAATTCTCCCCTTCCCCTGCCATCCACAGTAGGCGAATCTGCCACACAGTCCTGGTGTGGTATGACTGTCCCTTTGTGTGGCGAAAATGTATTTTATGGTGTGGTAGGACAACAATGACTACTAGAATAGAGGGGTTAAGTCCAGATTGTATAAAGAACAATCTGAAAGACGGGAGATTAATTTTGTGCCGAAAAAATATCTCATACTAGAAAAGGTTATTGAAAAGGAAGACCCGATTAATGAAAATGCGCACAAGATTTCTTAAATGGACATTATGAGAAATAAAAATTATTTTAAATCTTGGGCTACAAAACCTTTCCGTTCCATTTTAAATTTAATCAAATCACAGCAATACCCTTCAGGCTAGTATGTTCTGTTAAAAATACTCTAAGGTTGAAATACCATTGCTAGAATCATTTTGTTTTTCTTCCAAATAGCAATATGCCACAATGGAAGTACTGTATCTATTTTCAAAGTAAACGACTGAGGGGAGCGTTTCGTAACGATAGATAATTGAATTGCCAATTTTTCCATGGGTCGCCTAAATTTGTTTGTTGAACCAGTTTTCCAAGCTTTTGTTCTTTATTTATGAATTATGAACAATTCTTAGGAAATCAATGAATGAGTTTGCTAAAAATTTTGATAAGATTTATACTTGCCAAACGAGTCTAAAAATTTGAAGGAATAAATGTAAAAGGAAGACATTTTTTCATCAGTAACATATGCTATTTTCATCCTATGTTTTAGTGGTCAATTTAGTACTAAGAAAACCATCTATAGATTGTACACTTGAGTCTACTAAAGAAACTTATAACACTTTTATTTCTCAAACATCAAAATAGAGGATGTACTTCTACTTTTCAATTTAATAACTTTATAGATTTCTTCCTTTGTCTTTCAATAACACATTCAAAACCATTAGTCTGTCTTCAAACGACAATTATCACCAGTAGGTTAATAACATATATCAACAATTTACCTTTAGGTATATTCTTCTCTATAATAATTCTTTGACATTTTTAGGAATGAGTGACAGATCTAGAAAAACTGATATATCATCCTCTGGGAAATATTCACACAATATCATAGAGCTTTTATTTCTTACGTTCCATTACGTTTCATTTATTACCATGATTTAAACTGTCACTTATTGCTAAACAAAAAGTTTAGAATTTACTAAAAGAGAGCAATAAGACTGGGTTGTCGCTTCAAGCAGATTATTATTATTATCATTATTATTATTATTATTATTATTATTATTATTATCTACAAACTAAGCTACAAGCTTAGTTGGAAAAACATGATGCTGTAAGCCGAAAGGCTCCAACAAGGAAAATCAGCCCAGTGAGGAAAGGAAATAAGGAAATAAATAAAATATATGAGAAGTAATGAACAATTAAAATAAAATATCATAAGAAGAGTACCAACATTAAAACAGATCTTTCATATATAAACTATAAAAAAAGATTTACGTCAGCCTGTTCAACATAAAAACATTTGCTGCAAGTTTGAACTTTTGAAGTTCTACATAAGTTTACATAAATCTCCTCGCCAAGAATATACTGATTGGTGATTTCTGTCAATAGTTATCATTCTTCTCCAACAATAAAGCAAAAATATCTGGCGAATGTAATATCTAATAGATGGTTGCTCAAATAGAGTAGAGCTGACTAGGGATCAGTTCAAGTAACATAATTGTCTTGCCCCCAAGCAATATCGACCAGTTGAGAAACTCTTTCTGGTTAAAAAGAGTTCATTTCTTTACTTATTCATCATTTACTTAGGCTTTCCATACTGCGTGTTGATTCGATGATGATAATAATAATAATAATAATAATAATAATAATAATAATAATAATAATAATAATAACGTAATGATGAAATGACTACAGTCGGGGACACGTATAATTTCATTATATGCATAAAAGATCACACACATGCATTCATAAATATATATATATATATATATATATATATATATATATATATATATATATATATATATATATATATATATATATATATGCCCCTTGTGGCCGCGGGGGCATAAAAACAATTAGAACAGCGCCAACGTATCCCTGCGTGTCGTAAGAGGCGACTAAAAGGGACGGGAGGAGGGGGCTGGGAACCTCCTCTCCTGTATTAAATGCTCCTGTGAGACATCAAAGAGGTGGAGCTGGGGAGAAAGTGACTGCTCCCCGCACTCTAGTTTTGGGGTGTCTGAATGTGCGTGGATGTAGTACGATAGAGAGTAAAAGATGTGAGATTGTAAGTATGTTTAGGAATAGAGGGATCAATATATTGGCTTTGTGTGAGACAAAGATAAAAGGGAAGGGTGAAGTGATATTTGGTGAAATGACTGGTAGAGTGTCTGGGATTGAAAGGAGAAGAGCAAGAGAGGGTGTGACTTTATTGCTGAGTGAATGGATAATAGGAAAAGTAGTGGAATGGAAGGATATATCATCTAGGTTAATGTGGGTAAGGGTTAGGTTGAGTAGGGAATGTTGGACTTTTGTTAGTGCTTATGGGCCAGGTTGTGGGAAAAGTGATGAAGAGCGGAATGAGTTCTGGAATGAATTAACTAGGTGTGTAGAAGGACTGGGAAAAAGAAATTATGTAGTTGTCATGGGTGACTTGAATGCTAGAGTGGGCGCTGGAGAGGTAGAAGGTGTCATTGGGAAGTAAGGCCTACCAACTGAAAATGAGAGTGGTGAGAGACTGGTAGATATGTGTTGTTGAGCAAGAGATGGTGATAAGTTCTAGCTTTTTTAAAAAGAAAGATAAAAATAAGTATACATGGGTAAGAGTGGCAAATGGAAGAGTGGTAGAAAGGGCGTTAATGGATTATGTGTTGATAACTAAAAGAATGTTTGGAAGGTTGAAAGATGTGCACGTGTTAAGGGGTAAAAAGTAAATATCAAGAAAGGTTGAAAATGGCATATGACAGAGTGAAAGTAAGAGAAAGTGTTAATTTAGAGGAGGAGTGGAAATTAGTAAAAGAAAATTTTGTTGGAATTGCAAGTGATGTGTGTGGAAAGAAGTTTGTTGGAGGCAGCATGAGGAAGGGCAGTGAATGGTGGAATGAAGTGATGTTAAAAGTGGAAGAGAAAAAGAGGACATTTGAAGAATGCCTGTTGAGTAAATAGTGTAGAGAAGTATGAAAGATATAAAGAAAAAAATGTGGAAATAAAGCACAAGATAATTGAGGCAAAAAGGGCGGCTGACCTGAGGTGGGTTCAGAAGTTTTGGAAAGAAGGGAAGAGAGTAAGGAAGGCTGGTTCAGAATTGAAGAGACAGTGAAAGATGGAAATGGAAGGTTGTTAAAATGAAAGGAGGCGAGGAAAATGTGGGCGGAATATTTTGAAAGTTTACTGAATGTTCAGGATAATAGGGAGGCAGATATAATTGCTGTTGCAGGTGTTGGGGTGCCAGTGATGGGAGATGAGAATGAGAGAGAGATTACAAGAGAGGAAGTGAGGAGAGCACCAGATGAAACGAGAGTAGGAAAATCACCTGGTATGGATGGTGTGAGAGCTGAGATGTTGAAGGACAGGGGTGTGACTGTACTTGAATGGTTGGTGAGATTATTTAATATGTGTTTTGTGTAGTCAATGGTACCAGTAGATTGGGTGTGTGCATCTATTATACCATTATATAAGGGTGAGGGAGTATTGTAATTCCAGGGGTAATAGTTTGTTAAGTGTGGTTGGAAAAGTGTATGGTAGAGTACTGATTACTAGGATTAAAGATAAAACAGAGAATGCAATCTTAGAAGTACAGGGTGGTTTTAGAAGAGGTAGGGGATGTATGAATCAGATTTTTACAGTTGGGCAAATATGCGAGAAATATCTAGCAAAAGGTAAGGTGTATGTTGAGTTTATGGATCTGGAGAAAGCGTATGGTAGTGTTGATAGGGAAGCGATGTGGAATGTGATGAGGTTGTATGGAATTGGTGGAAGGTTGTTGCAAGTAGTGAAAAGTTTCTACAAAGGTAGTAAAGCCTGTGTTAGGATAGGAAATGAAGTGAGCGATTGGTTTCCGGTGAGATTGGGGCTGAGACAGGGATGTGCGATGTCGCCATGGATGTTTAACTTTTATGTTGATGGAGTGGTGAGAGAGGTGAATGCTCGAGTGCTTGGACGAGGATTGAAACTGGTAGACGAGAATGATCACGAATGGGAGGTAAATCAGTTGTTGGTTGCAGATGATACAGTACTGATTGCAGACGCAGAAGAAAAGCTTGGTCCATTAGTGACAGTATTTGGAAGGCTATGTGAGAGAAGGAAGTTGAGAGTTAATGCGGGTAAGAGTACGGTTATGAGATGTACGAGAAGGGAAGGTGGTGCAAGGTTGAATGTCATGTTGAATGGAGAGTTACTTGAGGAGGTGGATCAGTTTAAGTACTTGGGTTCTGTTGTTGCAGCAAATGGTGGAGTGGAAGCAAAAGTATGTCAGAGAGTGAACGAAGGATGTAAAGTGTTGGGGACAGTGAAGAGAGTGGTAAAGAATAGAGGGTTGGGCATGAATGTAAAGAGAGTTCTTTATGAGAAAGTGATTTTACCAACTGTGATGTATGGATCAGAGTTGTGGGGAATGAAAGTGAAGGAGAGACAGAAATTGAATATGTTTGAGATGAAGTGTCTAGGGAGTATGGCTGGTGTATCTCGAGTAGATAGGGTTAGGAACGAAGTAGTGAGGGTGAGAACAGGTGTAAGAAATGAGTTAGCAGCTAGAGTGAATATGAATGTATTGAGGTGGTTTGGCTATGTTGAGAGAATGGAAAATGACTGTCTACTAAAGAAGGTGATGAATGCAGGAGTTGATGTGAGATGTAAAAGAGGAAGGCCAAGGTTTGGGTGGATGGATGAAGTGAAGAAAGCTCTGGGTGATAGGAGGATAGATGTGAGAGAGGCACGAGAGCGTGCTAGAAATAGGAATGAATGGCGAGTGATTGTTACACAGTTCTGGTAGGCCCTGCTGCTTCCTCCGGTCGCCTTGGATGACCACAGAGGTAGCAGCAGTAAGGGATTCGGCGTTATGAAGCGTCATCTGTGGTGGATAACATGGAAGGGTGGGCTGTGGCACCCTAGCAGTAACAGCCAAACTCGGTTGAGTCCCTTGTCAGGCTGGGAGGAACGTAGAGAGGAAAGGTCCCCTTCTTTCATTTGTTTTGATGTTGGCTACCCCCCAAAATTAGGAGGAGTGCCTTGGGATAAGTATATATACATATATATAAATGAATATATATGTACATATATATATATATATATATATATATATATATATATATATATATATATATATATATATATATATATATATGTGTGTGTCTAAGTGTCTTAATTACATACATACATACATACATACACACACATATATATATATATATATATATATATATATATATATATGTGTGTGTGTGTGTGTGTGTGAGTGTGTGTGTGTGTGTGTGTGTGTGACAAACTGGCTTCTATAATTTTAAGATTAAAATGTGAACTGAACCCTGTGTTTAGTCGCTTTAAGATTATCAAATTCTTGGTAAAAAAAAATACATAGGAAAGTAAAGAATTAATCAACCAAGGAAAGGAATCAGTTAATGAAAGTGAGTACAAAAATGTTGCAATTTGCACCATTGCTCCAAGTCAATATCTCAATTATTTCTATCAAGGAAATGGACAAGTTAGATTAATGTTATCCAACGAAAATCCCGAAGGATTCCAACACTATATATTCCATGACGATCGCTACAGGAAATAGGACGAAATACTTGTTCACAAAGGATAGAGATTAATGATTCTTTTCAAAATGGTTCTTAAGTTCTTGCTTTGAAATGGATATAAGAGGTTACTTCTAAAATAGAATATTAAAATATTGAAAAATAAATTTGCATGCTGTTTTAGTTAAAGATTCTAGAATCATAGCGATTGCAGCTTTGAGCAAAATATGTAATTGTTTTTTCAGCGTTTTTCTTATTATTTTCAGATGTTGGACTGGAATATTTTTTTACAAAACGTCAATCCTTAAGCCTTAAGAGTTAAGCTATGAAGCCATCCAATACAAAAGCTAGTACAAATAACTAAATTCGAAACAGTCGGGTCTAAAAAGGGTTGACCAGGGCACCAGCCACCCGTTGACATACTACCGCTAGAGTGTTGAGGGGTTCTAAGCTGGCTAGACAGTACTACATTGGATCCCTCTCTCTCGTTACGGATCATTTCGTGTTTGCCGACACATGCACCAAGGCCTATTCTTTCCACATTCCCCTGTCCTCAAACAACCAACAAAAATAAGATTACCAAACAATTCTCCTTCGCTCAAGGGGTTAACTATTATACTGTAATTATTCAGTGACTACTTTTCTCTTAGTAAGCGAAGAAAAGACTTTTTAACTATGGTAAGCCGCTCTTCTAGGAGAATGACACTCCAAAATCAAACCACTGTTCTCTAGTCTTGGTTAGTATCATATCCTCTGTACCATGGTCTCCCACTGTCTTGGGGTAGAGTTCTCTTGCTTGCTAAACACCAGTGATGGTGTCTAAATTGGGATATCATACCCTGATATGGTAGCAAACCGGAAGGGCAACGAAAACCTTCAGCGCCTCCAGCAGGAAAATTCCGCCCTATCATAGATGGATTTCGTTATAGCCTAGTTGACAGATAGAAAACCATTGACTGGGAGACTAGTACCAGAAGTCCTCGCCCCTATCTTCCATAGGTTTTGAGGAGTAATGCTTTCAACTTCAAGTTCTAGAGAGGGTGAAGGTGTCAGTTCCCGTTTCATTTGAAGCGATACTTATCAGAACGTTAGCTGGTCAGCATATTAGCAAAGTCTGGAAGGGTCTGTCCCGGGACAAAATTAGAGACAATCACAATGCAATCTCACTCAATGGAGACAAGTATTGTCAACCCAACCCATTAATAGGGACCCATGCAGAAAGCATGCTAAGCCCATCCATGTACCACTTGCCAAGAGAGAGGAACAATGAAATTATGTTCAACAGCTAGCAAAGCAAGCCATGGCTGAACAAAGACCATTTAAGGGACGTGATATAGAGTAATCTAATAAGTGGCAACTAAGAGATGACGTCTTGGGTTGGCAATACTTGCTTCCGCTAAGCAAGCTCTTGGGTTGACACTACTTGCTTCCGCTGGGTGAGCTCTTGGGTTGGCAATAATTGCTTCTGCTAAGTGAGCTCTTGGGTTAGTAATACTTGCTTCCGCTGGGTGAGCTCTTGGGTTGGAAATACTTGCTTCTGCTAAGTGAGCTCTTGGGTTGGCAATACTTGCTTCCGCTGAGCAAGCTCTTGGGTTGACACTACTTGCTTCCGCTGGGTGAGCTCTTGGGTTGGCAATAATTGTTTCTGCTAAGTGAGCTCTTGGGTTGGCAATACTTGCTTCTGCTGAGTGAGCTCTTGGGTTGGAAATACTTGCTTCTGCTAAGTGAGCTCTTGGGTTGGAAATACTTGCTTCTGCTGAGTGAGCTCATGTTGTTATTTGCTCTAATTTCGTCCGGGGACAAACCTTTCCAGACATTGCTAATATACAGCCGGGCAAGCCCAATCGTGGTGTCCAAAAACAGCTGTAACCTCCCTAGCCAAAAGCTGAAACTCACGGGCCAAGGTAGGATAGGATTTACTGTCTATGCAAATACACGACCAGCGTGTTACCATTGTACTGTATTAACCAAGGAAACTAATATGGTTCAAACATACTGTGACGGGCCGAGAGAAAGTTGTGACTAAAAGGTAAGATGAAAGCAACTGAGTGAGTTTATTATAGAACACTCTTCTTTATATACAAAAGCTCAAGGCAACAGGAAATTTCCTGTTCAAAATCGACACCGTTACCGATGAGAAAACAGACATGTTTTTTCAGATTCTTTTTAGTGCAAGGGGAGAGCGAAGATACAAGCATAATATATACACAAAATGAACTATGTACGATCGTGTGACACACGGTTGGTACGTGGCTCCCCCCTAAAAATGACACACTGTACATGTTAAATAGGACGCTCTGATCTATAGAGACGAACTGTAGGCGGGTCATCTGGCAGGAGATAAGCAGGTTTTAGACAATCAATGAAGACCCAGGCTTCTTTGCCACAAATGTTTAGTAGGAATGCTTTTGGACTGCGTCGGATCACAAGGAAAGGGCCCGTGTAAGGGGGCGTTAGCGGTGGCTTGCTAGTGTCGTTGCGCAGGAAGACGTGCGTTGCAAAGTGCAAATCTGTCGGTATGTGATGCTTCGCTGGGGGCTTGTAAGTCTGGCGGCATGGAGTAAATTTTCCCACGACGTGACGTATGTGCTGGACATCATCGGAGGAGATTGTAGAAGGAAAAATTCGGCAGGAACGACCAACGGGTCGCCATACACTATTTCAGCTGCCGAGACGTCGAATGCGTCTTTAGGAGTGGTCCTTAGTCCCAGGAGGACCCAGGGAAGCTGAGTAAACCAGTTGGAATCCTTGCAGCGGGACATCAAAGCTGCTTTGAGGGTGCGATGAAAACGTTCAACCATTCCATTGGCAGTGGGGTTGTAGGCAGTTGTCTGATGTAGGGTGATGGAGATTTGCTAATGATCAAAGTGGTGCCCCTGTCAGAAGTAATATGCTCAGGGATACCAAATCTAGCAATCCATCCTGAGAGTAAGGCAGATGTAAATGAGGCGGTCGTTGCAGTTTCCATAGGAATGGCTTCAGGCCAACGAGTGGAGCGGTCGATGATGGTAAACAGGTAACGATGTCCTTGTGATGTGGGTAGGGGGCCTACAACGTCGACGTGAATGTGTGCGAAATGACGCTGAGGTTGAGGAAAGGTGCCCACTCCTGAATCCGTGTGTCGATGTACTTTGGAAGTTTGGCAACAAGTACAGGCTTGGACCCAATCTTTAGCATGCTTAGAAATGCCGTGCCATATGAACTTCGTCTTCAGCAGCTGTGCGGTAGAACGGCACGAGGGATGTGAAAGGCCGTGAATGAAATCAAACACCTGCCAGCGCATGGGAGCAGGAATCCAAGGTCGCGGTCTACCAGTACTGACGTCACAGAGGAGGGTGGTGTTGGAGTCTTCGAGGGGGAAGTCTTCCCAACGGAGGGACGTGCAGGATGTCTTACATTCTTGATACTCTGGATCCTGTCATTGGGCTTCAGCCAGGGCGTTGTAATCCAATCCCAGTTGAACGGCAGCCAACATGTTTCTTGACAGGGCATCGGCATTCATTTTCCCAGGGACGTGTTGAAGGGTGTAATTGTATTCGGCCACGGCGGAGAGATGTCGGCGTTGACGGGCGGACCAGGCGTCAGACTGTCGAGTGAAGGCGTGCACCAGAGGCATGTGGTCTGTGTGAATGACGAAGAGCATACCTTCTAGGAAATAGCGAAAGTGACGGACAGCCAAGTCCACCGCCAGCAATTCGCGATCGAAGGTAGAATAACCCGATTCTGCCTTGGACAGTTTTCTGCTGAAGAAGGCCAATGGGCGGGGCGAGCCATTAACCACCTGCTCGAGTACTGCACCAATGGCGATGTCGCTGGCATAGGTGGAAAGAAGGAGAGGGGCATGTGGGATAGGAAAAGTGAGTGCCGCAGCGGTTGATAGGGCCTTCTTTGCATTGCAGAAGGCTGTTTCTTGAAGGGGACCCCACTTCAGGTCCTTTGGCTTGCTCTTGAGGGAGGCGTAGAGGGGAGCAAGAGTGGCGGCCATGGTTAGCAGAAAACAGTGATAATAGTTGCTCATGCCCAAGAATTCCTGCAGAGTTTTGACGGTCGAGGGCGCGGTGAAGTCCTGAACGGCTGCTACCTCCTTCAGGAGTGATGCGGTGCCCTAAGAACGACACTTCGTTGGCGCCAAAGGTACACTTGTCGTACCGGACTACAAGGCCGTTTTGTTGCAGGCGGTCGAGCACGATGCGCAGGTGACGGAGGTGTTCCTCTTTTGAGGAGGAGAACACAAGTCTGTCGTCCACATAACATACACAGAAGGGGAGGTCCCCTATGATGCCATTCCTGAGGCCTTGAAACGTGGCCCCAGCATTACGAAGGCCAAAACAGGAGTAATTGAAGGATTATGTACCAAACAGAGTGGTGATGGTGGTCTTGGGGATGTCTTCTGGCATCATAGGCACCTGATAATACCCCTTCAGGAGGTCGAGCATAGAGAAAACCTTCTCTTTGTGCAGGTAGGAGGTCACGTCGGCGATATTTGGGAGGGAGTAGTGATCCGGTTCTGTTTGCATGTTCAGGCGCCTGTAATCCCCGCATGGACTGAGGGAGCCAGCTTTCTTCAGAACGATGTGTATGGGTGACGACCATGGGCTGGGGGCCTTTTGGCAAAGGCCCATTTCCTCCATTTTGGTGAACGTCTGTTTGGCGGCTGCCAATCGTTTCGGTGCCAGACGTCTGAATTTTGCGAAGACTGGGGGTCCCGTCGTCTTGATATGGTGATAAATACCGTGCTTGGCAGGGACCGTGGGCGTTTGGCGAAGTTCTGGACGGAAAACTTCCAGGTACGACGTGAGGAGGTGGGCGTAGGCATCCGTGGGTGCGCTGATGTGGAGAGCGAGGTTGGAGGGGGCGGGTTGAAGAGGTGTCGACAAGTACGAGTCTGCGTTGACCAATCGTCAGTGGGCAACATCGACCAGAAGGTAGAAATGAGAGAGGAAATCCGTACCCAGGATTGGCAATGTGACGTCAGCAACAAGAAACTTCCAATTAAATTTACAGTTTCCAAACGATAATGTGAGGTTCTTGTAACCGTAGGTGGGTATCGCAGATCTGTTGGCAGCTACCAAGCGAACTTCGGCTGACGTAGACAGACTAAGTCGTGTCCTTATGAGTTGGCAAAAGAGAATGATAAGCACCCGTGTCTACCAAAAATCGCACGCCCGTTCCTGCATCATTTAAAAAGAAAAGATTAGAAACACGGGAGGCCACCGCCACAAGCGATGGCCTACTTACACGTTTTTTGGCCACTGACAATCCTTGGCACATTTCTTCGCGGTTGCCCCGAATCTGAAGTGGTAGTAGCAAAATGCGGCGGATGGGAGGTAGTAAGTGGCTGTGGAAGTCGTTG
The DNA here is from genome assembly GCF_036898095.1 of Palaemon carinicauda. NCBI lineage: Eukaryota > Metazoa > Arthropoda > Malacostraca > Decapoda > Palaemonidae > Palaemon > Palaemon carinicauda. Next base: position 9,466,373 of record NC_090746.1, read on the forward strand.
GTTAGGGCGTGAGCGAGTGGTGGGTGGTGGGTGACTTTGTCGCCGCTTTGGCACGTCACGGGGTAGGCGTGTATGTCCTACGGCATTCACGTCAGCTTCGGTTGACGTTGAATAGGCGTCCTCTTTGTCAGGGGTGGAGGTATTGATGGAGGTCTTGAAGTGGCTGTCCATAAGGGCGTTGGCTTTGGTCATCAAGTCCTTTATGGGTAAACTATCGACATCGGGAATGGCAGCGCGTACAGGTTCGGGTAAACGGCGTATCCAAAAGGCACGAAGTAGGTTCACCTCACAAGGAGAGCTGTCTGCGGCAGGTTGCAGGTGAGCGATACTGGTCATTTCCCTGAGAGCGAGCGAAGCCCTTTGGTCCCCAATGGTTGTTGAGAGAGCTGAAAAAGCTTTGCTATACGGGCGGCTGGCGACGGTGAGTACTGCTGCAGAAGGTATGTTTTGAGAGCGTCATATGCTATTGGGGTGTCTCCTTGTTCACAAAGCCAGTTGGATATTTCTGGGAAGGTGTCCTCGGGTATCGCCGCGAGAACATAATCTGCTTTAGTGGTTGAGCGAGTCACGCCCTTGATGCAAAACTGGACTTCTGCGCGCTGAAACCAAGCAAACGCCTCTCCGCTGGCGAATGATGAAAGTTTCAATGGGGCAGCCACAGCGCCAACTTCCGTAGACTCCGCCATAGTACCAACGATGGAGGGGCGAGGGCGGGTGGAAGGTGGGAGGAACGAGTCGACTTCCGGGGTCACCAATGTGACGGGCCGAGAGAAGGTTGTGACTCAAAGACAGGATGAAAGCAACTGAGTGAGTTTATTATAGAACACTCTCCTTTGTATACAAAAGCTCAAGGCAACAGGATATTTCCTGTTCAAAATCGACACCGTTCTCGATGGGAAAAACAGACGTGTTTTTTCAGGTTCTTTGTAGTGCGAGGGGGGAGCGAAGATACAAGCATAATATATATACAAAATGAACTATGTACGATCGTGTCACACACGGTTGGTACAATACTATTAAACCTATACCTCCGTATCACGGCAAAACTCGCCTTTTATAATATATTACTTTGTAGTAAAGTCGTTGACAAAAATATAGTTAATAAAAGAATTAATATAGCTTAACTGTTCTGGAATTGAAATTTTTTTTACAAAAATCGTTGAAACTTGGAAACAAATAACAGCAAAACGAATGATCCAAAACAAAACAAAAAATCATACCCGAGCAATCAAAGTGATTGCAATAAACCTATGCTGTCATGAGCTCTACTCATTTTTCCTTTCACAAAACACAGACCAGCGTGAACATCCATGACTTTTCCTGTTTTACTGAATAATCAAACTAAACGATATTCACTGTATTATGATGGCATCTAGATTTGTCCTGTTCATTTTACAAATTATTTCAATGATGTAATAAAACAAAAAATGGATAAAATTCAGTCGTAATTCACGACTGCAAAAAAGCGGAAATTCCACTTTTATTGAATTCATCCATCAACAGATTGTAGAAAACTAATCAGTTTTAAACCCCACATATTCAGGAACATGGGAAAAAACGATCTTCTTTAGAGTTTAGTATAGGTAAGTTGATTAAATATTTCTAAGGAAGATAACTTAAAAATATGTTGTTGAAATAATCTTCAATTATTGAGAGATCAACATAGCAACGATTGCCCTTTTTCTTAAAATTTCAATGTAATATAAAGCTTCCAAAATTAACATGTTTCTATATTTCCATTAAAATATTTTTTGCCAATTGTTGGCAGTGAAATACATATTTATTGAAAGTGGAACTAAGTATTTCTTAGGTACAATGTTTTTCCAACAGAGGTTGGAACCATGTTTAAGGATTTTACTACATGATTATGATTTATATATATATATATATATATATATATATATATATATATATATATATATATATATATATATATATATATATATATATATATATATATTATATATATATATATATATATATATATATATATATATATATACATATATATATGTATGTTATACATATACACGTGCAAGGTTACATTAATGGAAGGCAAATCTTTTATGCAGGGATAAAAGCACTATGTTACAATACATAAATATTTATAGATATCTGTATATATATATATATATATATATATATATATATATATAGATATATATATATATA
>NC_090746.1:9471044-9496044 GCF_036898095.1 Palaemon carinicauda
TATATATATATATATATATATATATATGCGTGTATATACATATATACACATTTACATATATATAAATATCATTACATATACACATATACATACACAAATTTATATATATATATATGTGTGTGTGTATATACATACATATATACACAATTACATACATATATATATACATATATACACATTCATATACATACATATGTCTATATGAATATGTGTATATATGTATTATATATACATATGTATATAAATGTGTAAATACAGTATGTATATATATATATATATATATATATATATATATATATATATATATATATATATATATATATATATATATATATATATATATATATTTATATATATGGGATCCTTTCACTGACCAGACAGTATTACATTGGAACATTCTCTCTGGTTAAAGTTCTTTCCCTTTGCCTACACATACACCGAATAGTCTGGCCGATTCCTTACATATTCTCCTCTGTCCTCTTACACCTGACAACACTGAGATTACCAAACAATTTTTCTTCACGTAAGGGGTTAACTACTGCACTGTAATTGTGTTCAGTGGCTACTTTCCTCTTGGTAAGGGTAGAAGAGACTCTTTGGCTATGGTAAACAGCTCGCCTAGGAGGACACTCGAAAATTAAACCATTGTTCTCTAGTCTTGGATAGTGCCATAACCTCTGTACCATGGTCTTCCACTGTCTTGCCCTAGAGTTCTCTTGCTTAAGGGTTCACTCGGGCACACTATTCTATCTAATTTTTCTTCCCCTTGTTTTGTTAAAGTTTTTATAAGTTGTATATGAAATATTTATTTTAATGTTGTTACTCTTAGAATATTTAATTTTTCCTTGTTTCCTTTCCTCAGTGGGCTTTTTTCCCTGTTGGGGTCCCTGGGCTTATAGCATCATGCTTTTCCAACTAGGGTTGTAGCTTAGCAATTAATAATAATAAAACATACATACATACATATACCAAGGCACTTCCCCAATTTTTGGGGGTAGCCGACATCAAACAAATGATACAAAAAAGGGGACCTCTCCTCTCTGCGTTCCTCCCAGGCTGACAAAGGACTTTACCGATTTCGGCTGGTACTGCTAGGATAGGTTATGTGTTTGTATATAAATGTGTCTATATGTAGATACATAAATATATATATATATATATATATATATGTGTATATATGTATATATATAAATATATATATATATATATATATATATATATATATATATATATATGTATATACTGTATATGTATATATGTACATATGTATATAAATGTGTATAAACATGTGTCTATGTATATATATGTACATAAATATGTATGTATGTATGTATGTAATGTGTATAAATATGCGTACATATGTATATGTATATAAATGTGTATATACATGTGTCTATGTATATATATAAATATATATATATATATATATATATATATATATATGTATATGTGTATAAATGTGTATATGTATATATATTTATATATATACATATGTGTATATAAATATGTGTATATGTGTATATATATGTTTGTGTGTATATACACATTATATATATATATATATATATATATATATATATATATATATATATATATATATATATACAGTATACTTACAGTGTATGCGATGTCTCAAGATGACAGGAGGCCTGGAGGAAAAATAAAACGAAGGATTGACCTTTCATGTTATTATTACACTTCCTCAAGGTCTTATGATTTAAAAAAATAAATAAGAATACAAAGAAAGCAAATTACTCATAAGCTAGTCATTCAAAAATGCTGTTTAGATCTTGGTAAATTCTAAATTTCATTTTTCCTCCCATCCTGCGGTCAAATTAGTGTGTGTATGTATATATATATTTATATATATATCTATATATATATATATATATATAAATATATATATATATATATTATATATATATATGTATATTTATACTGTACATATATATTACAAGCTAAGCTACAACGTTAGTTGGAAAAGCAAGACGCTATAAGTCCAAAGTCTCCACCAGTAAAAAAATAGCTAAGTGTGATAAGGGAACAAAGAAGAAAATAAAAGTATACGAGAAGTAATGACCTATTAAAATAAAATATTTGAAGAACTGTAACAACAATACATTAGATCTTTCATACATAAACTATAAAAACTTCTATAAAAACACAAGAGGGAGAGAAACAAGATAACATAGCGTGCCAAAGTGTACCCTCAAGCAAGTGAACTCTAACCCAAAGAGAGTGGAAGACCATGGTACAGAGGCTATGACACTACCCAAGAATAGAGAACAATGGTTTGATTTTAGAGTGTCCTCCTAGAAGAGCTGCTTACCGTGTGTGTGTGTGTCTGTGTGTATGTTTACGCTGTTTAAAGGTTTAAAGTTTTAAACGCCGCTCATGAATGGCAGAGGCAAGGGATAGAGACATTGCCCTATCAAGCAGGGCAATGCCCTAGAGACTGGCCATATTACATATGATCAGCGCCCAAGCCCCCTCTCCATCCAAGCTAGGACCAAGGAGGGCCAGGCAATGGCTGCTGAGGACACAGCAGATAGACCTATGAGCTTCCCCAAACCCCCCATCCTTAGCTGTGACAATAATCTGAACTTAAATCATGAACACATGATTCATTCACCAGGTTCTAATCAAGGTATGAATGGACCTGTTCACATGAAATGAAATAAAATTGAACATCTGCAACAACCTTTAAATACCTTGGCTATTCCAGGAATCATTAAAATTTCTTGCTTTCGTTTTCTTTAAACGTCTCAAGACCCGATATCTTAAATAACAGGGTAAAATAATCTATTCACACAATCTAATAAATCATAATTATTTAATTTACTATCAAAGAAATAACTCAGTAACACAAAAGTCAATGGAAATATTACGGGAATTACGCCAAATTTAATAATATTCGGAAATCAGGAGAGCAAATGTCGAAAAATAAAGGAAAAATGCAACATTTCCATCCTTACCAGTCAGTGATGTTAGGGGGCGTGGTCCTCCAGGCCAACTCATTCATTAAATCGTACATCACATAATTCTGGTTTATACCTTCAGGTGTCAAACCAGTACCTACTATGGTCACGTTTGGGAAATTTCTGGCCTCCATCATGTTCTGGAAAAAAAAAAAAATTATTTTATTTAGCTGGTTAACTAATCATTAAGATTTGATTGTGTAGATTCCAGTTTAGAGAGATCGGTGTTACTGTATCCACATGAGTCATGATATAACAATGAAGCAATATCCAACAGATTTTTTAGATTTGAGAACAAAGCCTTTAGAAGAATATAGTTAAATGGCAAGATAGGATTAGAAATGAAACTATGAGAGAGCTTACTCGAGTACCATACGAGGATTAGATCATGATAGGGGGTAGATGTAGATGGTTTGGATATGCTCTTCGCATTCCCCAAGAAAGATTAGTTCACCAAACGTATAGCTGGGCTCCACAAGGCATTAGAAGAGTTGGAACACCCAAACCTACATGGCTGAGGACTATGAGGCGTGAAGTAGGAAATGATGAATGGAGAAGTACTGAATTATAAGCTCAAGATAGAGACGACTGGCGAAATCTAATAGAGGCCCTTTGAGTCAATAGGGGAGATGATGATGATGATGATGATGATGATGATGATTCCAAGATATGGAATTGTCAGGAGCGTAACCGAACCAACTTATATCAAGGGTTACATCCATGTTTCCTTTTCCTTTGAATTGCAACTAAAGATAAAGTCAACACATGAGAGATGTATAGAAATAGAATGACTTTGGACATTCTATACAAACTCCACTTATTGAAATATACTTTTAAATTATATAAGCAAATAAATCACATAATAGCAGAGAGTATCAATAAGACCAGGTAGTGAAAAAGCAGTGGGTACAGGTGAAAACCAAATTATTAATTTTGGGTGAGATAATTACATAGCAATATAACATTTTATCTACTGTTTTAGGAATGACTATGCACAGTTTCTCAATGGTTAATTAACCCAATTAATCATTATATCTTTAACGTGTTGACTATTAATCAGTTACTTACTGAATGATGAGTCAGCTTAACAGTAAGAGATTTCTCTCATAGTAATAATTATTTTGCACAATAATTGCAATACATTTAGCAATGCCTAATCATCTTTAAGCTACAATTTCGTAATATTACGTACATTTCAGTACAGTTATTTACATTAAACACTTGTAACACACACTTACACACACATACTGTGTGTATATATATATATATATATATATATATATATATATATATATATATATATATATATATATATATATACACATATATATACACTGTATATTTATGTGTAAGTGGTTGAGCGTGTTAATGTTGAAATATTCATGTGTCGTATTCACATATAAAAGTTTTTATCGAAAAAAAAAAATTAAAAATTCATTGATGAATTTCAAATACTTATGGGATCACTCCATTAATGATGAAAACGTGTCTTAAACAACATGGATTAGTAAAAGATTTAAAAAACCTTGTTCAAAAAAAAAAAAAAAAAAAAAAAAAAAAAAAAAAACCGCACAGAAATATATATTTCCTTAGAAACATCATATATTTTTTTCTGTGTAGTTACCCCACTTGATTAGCTGCTGGCTATTCTAACAATGCATCATTTGATATATAGTACATAAATTAAATCTTTGTATCAGACTAATATTCTAATATTATTATTCATCATTCTGCTTATATAAGTAGAAAAAAACAAAACATTATATTTGACTTCTGGCAAAGTATCCTCTGCATTTGAAATGTTCTATCATACATATCAGATTACTCATGTAATGATATTGCAGTGTGGCATCTATTTATTTATCTATCTATCTATCTATCTATCTATCTATCTATATATATATATATATTTATATATATATTATATATACATTATATAATATATATATATATAGGTGTGTATATATATATATATATATATATATATATATATATATATATATATATATATATATATATATATATATACATATGCGTATATGTGTGTATTTGTGTACAGTATATTATTATTATTATTATTATTATTATTATTATTATTATTATTATTAGCTAAGCTGCAACCCCAGTTGTAAAATAAAGCTGGTATAAACCCAAGGGCTCCAACAAGAAAAAAAAAAGGCCCAGTAAGGAGAGGAAACAAGTTAATAAATAAACTACAACGGGAGTAATGAACAATTGAAATAAAATATTTCTAGTTCAGTAACAACTTTAAAATAGAATTTTTATGTATAAATTAAAAAAAACAAAAGGAAGAGAAATAAGATGAAATAGTGGGACTTAGTGAACCCTCAAGCTTTAATCCAAGACAGTGGAAGACCATGGTACAGAGGCTATGGCACTACCCAAGACTAGCGAAAAAAGGTTTAATTCTAGAGTGCCCTACTCCTAGAAAAGCTGCTTACCATAGCTAAAGAGACTCTTCTACCCTTGCCAAGAGGAAAGTAGCCACTGAACAATTGACGTGCAGTAGTTAACTCCTTGAGCGAAGAATTGTTTGGTAATCTCAGTGTTGTCAAGTGTACGAAGACAGAGGAGAATGTGGAAAGAATAGGCCAGACTATTCAAAGTATGTGTAAGCAAAGGAACTATGTGCCGTGACCAGAGAGAGGGATCCAATGTAGTACTGTCTGGCCTGTCAACGGAACCAACATATACCGTATAAGAATAAACAAACCTTATTGCCACGTTTGAGAGTTCTTTTCGTAACAATATTCTAAATGTTTTTCTGATTAATTCCATAATTTATGATTGAGAAACTCCTTCACTAATCACATAACCCTATGATAAGTACAGGTAAAACCTTTTTCAGTGATAGGAAAATTTTATTAAAAGCTACGTTGTAATATCAAGAAACCATAAGGAAATCACATCAAAACCTGGAAATATTTGAAAATTCCAAATGCATTACATAATTAAACCCCACCTATGTGACCTTACAGGTAGGATTGAAAATTTTTTTAAATTAATTTTTTCATTTATTTTTTCTTTTTTTGTTAAATTTGACCAAAGAAACTTTGTATTTCAAAAGCCTTCTGAGATTAACGTAATGTTTTTCACCCAAGGGGTTAACTACTGCGCTGTAATTGTTCAATGGCTACTTTCGTCTTGTAAGGGTAGAAGCTCCTTTAAGAGAAGGACATCCCAAAATCAAACCATTGTTCTCTGGTCTTCTGTAGTGCCATAGCCTCTGTACCATAGATTTCCATTATCTTGGGTTAGAGTTATCTTGCTTGAGGGTACACTCGGGCACAATATTCTATCTAATTTCTCTTCCTCTTGTTTTCGAAGTTTTTATAATTTATATAGGAAATATTTATTTCAATGTTACTCTTAAAATATTTCCGTTTTCCTTTTTCCTTTCCTCACTGGACTATTCTCCCTGTTAGAGCCAATGGGGTTATAGCATCCTGTTTTTCCAACTAGGGTTATAGCTTAGCAAGTAATAATAATATTGATAACCTGCAGTATAGTAGTTTGTGTTTTTTCCTCCCCTCAACTAAAAATATCCCCACCTTTACTCCATACGCACACGTGAAAGATTAAACCTTCTATCAAATTTCCTCGTTTTAAATTTGAGTCTCAAATTTCCTGAGGAAGATTGAAGATCTTGTCTTTGGCGGAGGCCGGAAAACTAAGTTTATCTTCTTCCTTTGCCATTTATGTTTGAGTTTTGAGAATAGAAACTCGTACCTTGTTTCAGATTGCGTGTATCTGTTGGTAAATATCTGATTGGTTAAGAATTCGTTACTAAATTCTTCCTCGATTTGAGAAAATTTCTTCACATTTCAATTAAAGATTGGGAGTCATATTATTACTATAATAATAATAATAATAATAATAATAATAATAATAATAATAATAATTTTAATAATAATGATAATAATCATTTTAATAATAATAATATAAATACTAATAATGATAATAATAATAATTTTAATAATAATAATTATTCTGATAATAATAATAATAATAATAATAATAATAATGATGATAATAAAAATAATAAGTCATTCTAATAATCATTATAATAATAATTTTAATAATCTAAACAATAATAATAATGATAATAATAATAATAATAACAATAATAACAATAATAATAACAATAATAACAATAATAATAAAAATAATTTTAACATTAAAACTCTAAATGATAATAAATAATAATATCAATTATCAAGAAGGAATTAAACCAAAGAATAAATGCGAACGAACTGACCTCATTGGTGTTGTGGGAACTTGACAAAAACTTTGAAATCAAATTTCGTCACTGTGTAGGTTATTTTGAATTCTACAAAAACTATCTCAAAGACATCTTTGAAATAGTAATGGTAATGACATCATTATCAATTCGCAATTCCTCTCTCTCTCTCTCTCTCTCTCTCTCTCTCTCTCTCTCTCTCTCTCTCTCTCTCTCTCTCTCTCTCTCTCTCTCTCTTTCTCTCTCTGAGAGAGAAACAAAATTCAGTGCTACTTTAGTAAGCGGTCTACCTGCACATTTCTACTTCAGTAGGCGGTCTACCTACATGTTTCTTCTTTTGCAGGGGGTATACCCGCATGCTTCTACTATAGTAGGCGGTCTACCCGCATGTTTCTACATAAGTAGGCGGTCTACCTGCATATTTCTCCCGTAGGAGGAGGTCTACCTGCATATTTCTACCGTAGTAGCAGGTCTACCTGCATATTTCTACTTTAGTAGATGGTCTACATATAATTTTCCATTCTATATAGCGATTTCCAGAGTGGGTGATCATGTAAATTGACAATACCTAACGTTATTGGGCCTTGATTTCGGCTACAGCTAGTTCTAATCACTCTTGCTCCGCCGTGGCATGCTGCGCTCGCAAAATTAACATTACATCATTGCTCCTATGTGCCGGTAATGCGCTCGCAAGCCCAGAAGGTCATTATTTCGTGGATATTTTCTTTTACTTTCACATGAGCAACAATACCTATTCCAGCTGGTCATTCATCCGAATAAATTACTGAACCTATTTTGCATTCACGATGTATTATCATCTTTATCTCGGCATTGCACAACGAAGTACCAGATGTCTATATCTTGTTTCAATCCCCTGTTACTAATTAAGGAACCTTTTTCAACTAGTAAACAAGGTAGTACACCTCACATGGCTAATTGTAGATTGAAATTTGCAAGCAGAACACCTTCTGAAATAAACAAGAAGGTAGATCTCGCATTTTTTGGTAGATCAAGTATTGCACAGTAGACCACCTACTACAGCAGTACTCAAAATTCTCATAAATGAGGGAAGAAACCTATCAACCTCGTTTGCAGGAAAGTACACTTGCCTTGTCTCCACAGCAACGTTCACATATCAAGTAATATACTGGACTTTCAACAAACTGGAATGAATGATATAGGGTAGACCTTCAACGATCAAGTTACGTAAATAGCATTTATGGAACTGTTTCAAGCCTAACAACTGTATTATTATCAAACTACAATCCTAGTTGGAAAAGCAGGAGGCTATAAGCCAAAGGGCTCCAACAGGGAAGAATAGCCCAGTGACGAAAGTAAATAAGCAAATAAATAAACTATATAGGAATTAAGTGACAATTAAAATGAAATGTTTTAAAATCAGTAACATTTAAAAATGTCATATGTAACCTATAAAAGAAGACTTATCTCAGGAAGTTCAACATAATAACACAAACATACATCCTAGCAGTTATATCCTCGATGTTACTTTACCTTGTGGACATTGGAAAGTAAGTTTTTGCTCCCCTCTGACAGTTTTATTTTCAAAGCTCGTTTAGGATTAAATAAATTGCTATTGCAATGTTTGAAAGACATTTATATCTGCTACAGCGTTGTTAATCTTTTCATCTAGAATTTGCAACTATTTTTCTTCACAGCCTTTCATGAAACTATCTAGATTTCAGGCCCAATATAAGTGGACTTCCAGTTGCTTCCCATAATAATTATTATTATTATTATCAAATGCTAAGCTACAACCCTAGTTGGAAAAGCAGGGTGCTATAAGCCCAGGGGCTCCAACAAGGAAAATACCCCAGTGAGGAAAGGAAATAAGGAAAAATAAAATTTTTTAAGAATAGTAACATTAAAATGAATATTTCCTATATAAACTTTAAAAACTATAACAAAACAAGAGGAAGAGAAACTAGATACAACAGTGTGCCCGAGTGTACCCTCAAGCAAGAGAACTCTAACCCAAGACTGTGGAATGCCATGGTACAGAGGCTATGGCACTACCCAAGACTAGAGAACAATGGTTTGATTTTGGAGTGTCCTTCTCCTAGAAGAGCTGCTTACCATAGCTGAAGAGTCTCTTCTACCCTTACCAAGAGGAAAGTAGCCACTGAAATTAGAGTGCAGTAGTTAACCCCTTGAAAAAAGAAGAATAGTTTGATAATCTCAGTGTTGTCAGGTGTATGAGGACAGAGGAGAATTTGTAAGGAATAGGCCAGACTATTCGGTGTCTGTGTAGGCAATAGGAAAGAACCGTAACCAGAGAGAAGGGTCCTATGTAGTACTGTCTGACCAGTCAAAGGACCCCATAACTCTCTAGCGGTAGTATCTCAACGGGCGGTTGGTGCCCTGGCCAACCTACTACCTTAGAAAGCTCTAGAATTTACATGTATGTTTTTTGTGTATATCTCTTAATACACCTGTCTTATACTATATTTCTGCAATGTTTCAATATAAATTCAGAAATAATTTCGTTGGTTTTAAAAGATTATTTCTAAAATAATTTTAATCTATCTATTGTTTTAACTACTAGCATAATGGCTCTTAGTTCATTATTCTGTTCCCAAGGAAAATTTTTCTTGCTTCTTGACATTTCTCTGTAAATTGTAGAAAATTAAATTTACCTGTTTATTTTATTGAAACATACTATTTCTAATGCGTTTTCAGACTAGAATTTCAGAAAGGCTTTCAGTGATTTTATGGCACGTTACATATTTCAAAATTCTTGAAAGAGACATTGGATAAACATTTTTAATAGATCGTTATAAATTGAACTTATTTGCAGGATATATTGCGATAAACTGTTGCAGCCACTTTTGTCGGGGGAAATACTGCCAAGCGTAAAAGGGTTTCTGTTATAAGACTAGAAAATATTTGACGAATAAAATTGCTAACTTTCGAAGCACATTAAGATTACATTTCATAATATCAAAACAGAAGCACCAGAGTTGTGACTAAAAACAAAGAAAATCAAAACTGAGGGGCACTCAGTAGACCGTAGACCTCCGCTAGGAAGCTTATTTCTCGTCCTTTCGCTCGACTTTGAACTTGACCTTTGACCTTAACATGTATCAAATTAGCGTGGATTTTCATACACTCAAATATGAACCAATATAAAAGTCTCTGCGACAACGATGTCCAAGCTTATGGGTGATTTCGTGAATTGGACATTTTGCTTGACCATGACCTTGACCTTCCAAAATATAATAATTTACATAATTTACTTTACACTTAATCCCTGCAAGATTCATTAATCTAATATTAAAATTGTGGCCAGGAAGCTGTTCACAAACAATCACACACACGAACACACAAACAGGGTGGAAAACATCGTTAAAGGAGGTAATAAAGTCGACTGTTGAAAGGAATAATAAAGATAATAATAATGATAATAATAATAATAATAATAATAATGATGATGGTGGTGATGATGATGATGATGATGATAATTTGAATGCCTTGGCAGAAACATGAATTTTAATTTCAACACATATCAATCTCCCTGTTAATGCCATTATCTGCCACCATATCTCTTTTTTCAGATACGAATAGAGAATTACTGGCTTTTATTCCAGTTCCTGGGACCAAAAAAAAAAAAAAAAAAAAACACACACACACACCAAGTCGGTAAAGGCTTTAGTTGAATCTTTAAACAATGTCACTTCCCAATTGGTCAACTTGCTGTTTTCTAGAACGATTTTGAACCTCTCTCTCTCTCTCTCTCTCTCTCTCTCTCTCTCTCTCTCTCTCTCTCTCTCATAACACACTCGTCTTTGCGTGAGTAATCATAGCTAGGAGTCAGGCACCACAAGAGCAAAATCCCATGAAGTTCTCTTGTGAATAACAGTGTTATTGCCTGGATTGATCTCTGTAACTACCTATTAAAATCTAATAGGATAATTACTTGCACCATCCAATACCAAAAAGATTCAGGATACAGTTGAGTGGTTAAATGTTAATTAGTACATTTGTGTCACTAATATTTTTCACTAGCACAATCCATACATTTTTTTTATGTACAATATATAGAGAAATACAACATGCATAGTTTTCGTGAACATTCACAGCTTAATTACACTTAAACGAATAGTTAGATAATATAAATTGGTTACAATTAATGCGTAATTCTATAAAACTTTTACGATTCTAAATTTCGAAAATTTGAAAGATAATAGTAAAAGAAGTAACCATTATCTTATGCCTCTCTTTACATGTAGTAAAGCATTGGTTTGAAATTTAAAAAAAAAAAAAAAAAAAAAAAAAAAAAAAACATTAGAAATTGTGTGGAATCAATTTGGTGTTACATCAATTTCGTATTGACAATGAATCAAGTAACTGGTCAGATCTGATATATAATGGAAAAGAAAACTGTTAGACATATGATTTATTTATAGTTTCCGCAAAATATTTCCAATATTTTAATTGTAGCTACTTTCTTACACTGAAATGATGAATAAAAAAAGTATGTGGAATTGTTTGGTGTCAATTTCCAGACGAAACACCGAGTCTCTCCATCATTGTTCCAAGAACTTGAAAGACTTTTCAGATTGCATCAAGACAATCAAGTTATATTGCCTCAATTTTCTCCTAAACAAGGAGACACATCTTTATCATTTCACTTGGTGTTTGTTTTCGTATCATTCCTTTTCTCTTTTATGGAAACGTGAAGAACAGATTGTGTATAAAAAGTGTGCATTACATGTCTTAATCAATTTGAACATTTTATGTGTGAATTGATTTCTTTATACATCAATAAAATCATGCGTAGACTGTCGAATACAGTAATATTGTTGTTTTAATAAAATACCAAGACTGTCTTATTTGAAAGATCATATTGTCAGATCATACAGTTTTCACTGTTCAGAATCTGAATTCAGAAACGTGTATTCACTTGTACCAACAGAGTGGATTTCAATACAAAATAAGAATACACTGAATAGCACCACTGCTGTGCAACACAGCATGGGGTTTAGTATCAGCTGAATTATTATTTTGTGTACCTAAATAATTATTTCAGCTTCACAAATTCTGTATAATAAACCCTACATCAGTTAGATACTTTAGACTGAATGTAGTTTAACTTAAATGTTTAGCTAGACAGCCATTTCTCAATTGACAAGTTGTTCCAGAGTACGAGCTGACCAAGTCTAACATGGCTTTACAATGCTTTGCACACAGTTACCAGGATGGTGTACATATCACAATTGTCTTGAATGATATTGGGGTATATGAATGTCACATATTTCTATTCCCGAACCACGCTGTATCCCAAGCCTTATTGTGCATGATTGGGCCTAAAGTAGTAAAAAAGATAAACCCTCAGCCTTGATTAACTGGAAGCAGGCAATATCTAGTTGTGCTACCTTGAGTAACATTCAGCAAGATGGCAAATACAGATCTAGAACCATCTAAATTCTGGACTGACTGGAGCAAGTGTTGTCTTTGCAATAAAGGGAGGAGTTAAGAGCTCAATTAACCATGCACACAACAACCACAAGAACACAATAGCTGGACTATGATTGTAACTAATATTCCCCTTTCTCACACAGCTATGTCTATTGTTTTGTATCTACCCAGACTAGATGATGACGGTGGCATTAAAGAAATTCTGAGGAAGAATAAGGAGCAGTATCACATTACACTCAACAACACATCACTACAGAGCCACAAAATGACGGGCAGTGTGTGCTCTCAGCCAGAAGAATGCCAAACC
Source organism: Palaemon carinicauda (assembly GCF_036898095.1). Lineage (NCBI taxonomy): Eukaryota > Metazoa > Arthropoda > Malacostraca > Decapoda > Palaemonidae > Palaemon > Palaemon carinicauda. Next base: position 9,484,027 of record NC_090746.1, read on the forward strand.
AAGCTGCGCAGAATCAACTTTGAAGGCAAAACTTATTTCATATATTACAAAGAAGTTCCCATCCTCTGAACTAAGACAAGCTATGATGATGAACCTTAATAATAGACTCCATGAATGTGCCCGAACTTTAAATGACAGAAAATAATTTGCATGATGCTATTGTAAAGGAGTTCAAATACCATTTTGTATCCTTGGTGATATATACAGCAAAGAGACGGCATACCTTAGAGCATCCAAGAGACAGTGACAGGAATGTGCATCCAAAGAGGATGCCAACTTACATGCATTCGTAAGGCTAATCACATATTTAGGTGGGACCACCAGATTATGTGAGAGTCATGCAGTCTTTTGACTTGCAGACATTATTTACATGTTTGCCCATTACCTGGAACAACTGGGTGTTGGTGCACCTGCTGTCACTCTCAACAGGACTTCAGGAAAAACTATCCCCAAAGATACCAGAGTTAACAGCTCACAAGCAATGAAGTGATGTCAGCTATTTCTTGTCAGAAGCGTCTGATTATTATAGTGAAGCTGTTATCCTTGGGAAAACAGCTAACATCTTGCAAAGACATATGCTGGACCAACGGGCGGATGGTGCCTTGGCCAACCTACTACATTTAAAAAAATACTGCATGCCAATGAATGAATCTCTCAACTTGTATACCTTTTAAAAGAAAAACAATGAGTGGATCTATTATCAAAACAAACACAATGCTGGAGTCTGGGTCCTCCCGTCTTAGAGACCTTGTTCATGAATGGAAAAGAATGGGCCCTTTACTTATTAAAAGTACCACAAGCCAATGGTGGAGTCCAGATCCTCCTTTCTTGGATACTTTGTACGTGAAATGCAAAGAATGAACCCCTTATCCAAGTTCGTCAAATCAGAACCTTTTTTACTTCTAAGGATTCGTTCCAGATTTAGGGTGGGAATCAGGTAAAGAAATTTCATAAAACATCGCTGTCCCATCTCTTGATTTAAAGCATGTGTTGAATGATTAAGCAAATATTTAATTTTTCAGCATCAGATGGTCAAAGTTCAACTATTGATTAATTGTTTAATGCTTATTCATTAAGCTAATGGTCAAGTGATGAATGTTTGTTTTTGAACAACCTTCGCCTATCCCACGTGCCATGGGCTAGGGGGACAGTGCTTCACTCTCTTCATATATATTTTTTTCATAATTTATGAGTATTGAAAGATATTTTACCTGTATTACATAAATAATGTTTCATGGTTCTTTTGTAACTACATTATTAATTTTATATTTTTATCCAATTTTTTCAACAAGAATAAGCAATTAATATGTCAATATAAAACTTGAAAGATAATTTTTTACAAGTGTACCAGATAGTACAAGGGGTGCCACTTCTAACTCTGAAAAAAAAAAAATGAAATCAAGTAAATATGTTACAACCACCAATTTCTTGTAAGGCGAAAATAATATATCTTAATCAAGAGAGTCTTTGGTTTGGGATATTGGCTAATAATTACTATCTATATGTTTACGATAACTTAAACCATCTGATATTTTTATTGGTTCCCCGAAACCCCTTCAGCGGAGACTCCTTCCACATCAGTAACACCAATACTGACATCTAAAATTTCTTTTAAGCTTTCAATCTAACCTCATAATAATTCCTCATCAGTCTTTAGCATTTGATTTTTTTTTTTTTTTTTTTTTTTGAGAAGGGAGTATGAAATAATTTCTTTTCATCAAATAATTCCCTACTTGCATCAATTCTTTTACCTATGAGGAATCGCTGGAATTATATAGTTTTTGACAAAGTTATAATAATATTTTCAAAATCTTCAAAGCTATCATTAGGTTTATAAACTACGAGCCATACGTGTCTTCATGACATCTCTCTATGAGCCATATTCAAAAGAAAGATGCTTTGTTTAAAACAAGAGGTTACTAATGATTCAGACTACCCAGCCTTAAGATATCCAAGATATGTTAAGAAAGATCCAACGGCAATTCTTACAATACATATAATTGAAAACCTTCTTCTAACTGAATTATAATCTTACTTTATTCATGCTTAAGATAGTGTAATTCTGCAAAATAGCAAAAGCTCAGGCATTGTTCATAATGAGAAACTTCTATTGTAGACTAACGCTTGAAAGAAAAGGCCACCAACATGAATGCATCTCTATATATTTATTCATTAAACTTTTCATAATTTCATTTGCAAAACTTTCTTCGTCATACGAATAAATAAAATACTAAAAAGACAGAGAATTTCATATTTATCTGAACTGTTAAAAAAAAAAAAAAAAAAAAAAAGTATCCCTGTGTTGTTTTTTCTCAATGATCACAATTTTGGCTAGGGAGGTCAGATATATATATATATATATATATATATATATATATATATATATATATATATACTTTGCGGGGATTTAACCTGAACTTTTCCAAAGAAATTTAGGCTAGATTAGATATTTAAAAAATCTCTACATATACTGTAAGTAAAGGGTCATGATGACTTTCGTGCATAATACTTTTGACAATTAATTGAAGCCTAAGCACGTTATTTCGTAAAAGCTGACCAACCTAAATAAATGAAGACAGTGAATATACTTACAATCTTAAACATATGGGGTGGGGAGGGAGTCTTCCGCCTTCAGCTCTTGGATTATGATATTTTTTTTTTTTTTTATTACTTAATCTGGAATCATGGCAGAATCTCGGGCCAAAATAAAAGATATAATTTTCGAATATTTCTACAGGAAAATTCAAATGCTGAAAGTAAATTGTAAACCCTCATAGGATAATACTCCATATATCTGCATTATTTCCATATGATTAAATGGGTACATAATATATTATAAAAAGTTTTAAAATACAGAAAAGTAATATCAAACAAGATTCACGGAGATGAAAGATGAAACTAAGTTCCAAGCATGGAAGTGTTTTCCAGGGCGACATCATCATTGTTCTTTTATGACTGAAATAATATATTTTCCGAAAAGACAATATACTCGGCCCGAATATGACTCGTGGAAAATTTTACACTTTTCCTCTAACGAAAATTCTGTTATACTGAAATGACTTTTTAATTCATCATGAAGTAAAAGGTTCATGGGAGGTGATTTTATTATTTAAATCGTTCGTATTTTCAATTCTTCAAAGACATATATATATATATATATATATATATATATATATATATATATATATATATACACACAGTGCATACATATATGTGTATATATATATATGTATATATATTTATATATATACAGTGTATATATATATATATATATACACACACACACACACACACACACATATATATATATATATATATATATATATATATATATATATATATATATATATATATATATATATATATAAACACATACATATATAACTAACACTCGTGACTTTAATCAATGAAAATATCAACCAAAATTGCATTTACTATCAAATTGTACCTTTGGAAATGTATATCCAATGGAAATTCATTTATGATAAATGCTTCTGGCTGTGCAAGGATTCGAACCTATGCCTCTGAGTTTAAGTAATGCCAGCAAGGACCTCTAACCCAGCGGTCGCCAACAGGTGGTCCACAGAAGAATTGGGATATTATTTCAATTTTCGTTTTCTTAATCCTTTTCAGGAAACTCTAATACAAATTGCACAGAAGAAAGAGAACCCAGTGTTGCAAATTTAGCATTTCAGGCAGATTTAACATTTAACATTTTAATCCAGAACATAATTGATTAATTAACAGCAATACTAAGTAAAAGAAAATTAAACATAAATACATTTTTCCTGATGTAGAGTAGGCCTACATAAAACACATATTAAATAAAACCGAACAAATCTGTCTGTTTCATAACTATAATCGAACACAGTTATCTACCTTCCGGGCTTTAGCTAGAGCCAGGCAACAGTGAAAGAGTTGTGACGGCCCGAGAGAAAGGTTGCGACTCAAAGGCAGGAAGCAATCAACTGAGTAACTTTATTATAGAACACTCTCCTTTATATACAAAACCTCAAGGCAACAGGCATTTTCATGTTCACAAGACAGACAATGTTACAGAGGAAAACCGGAGACATGATTATTCAGGTTCTTTTTAGTGCGAGGGAAGAGCGCAGATACAAACATAATATATACAAAATAATTTATGTACGATCGTGTGACACACGGTTGGTACATGGCTCCCCCCCTAAAAATGACAATGTATATGTTAAATAGGGCGCCCTGATCTAGAGAGGCGAACTGTAGGCGGGTCATCTGGCAGAAGATAAGCAGGTTTTAGACGATCAATGGAGACCCAGTCTTCTTTGCCACGAATATTTAGTAGGAATGCTTTCGGACTGCGTCGAATCACAAGGAAAGGGCCCGTGTAAGGGGGCGTCAGCGGTGGCTTGCTAGTGTCGTTGCGCAGGAAGACGTGCGTTGCAGAGTGCAAGTCCGTTGGTATGTGATGCTTCGCTGGGGGCTTGTAAGTCTGGCGGCACGGAGTAAATTTTCCCTCGACGTGATGTATGAGCTGGAGATCGTCGGAGGAGGTTGTAGAAGGAAAAAATTCGGCGGGGACGACCAACGGGTCGCCATACACCATTTCAGCTGCCGAGACGTCGAGGGCGTCTTTAGGAGTGGTCCTTAGTCCCAGAAGGACCCAGGGAAGCTGAGTAAACCAGTTGCAATCCTTGCAGCAGGACATCAAAGCTGCTTTGAGGGTGCAATGAAAACGTTCAACCATTCCATTGGCAGCGGGGTTGTAGGCCGTTGTCTGATGTAGGGTGATGCCACGGAGATTCGCTAATGATGTCCACAATTGAGAGGTGAAAGTGGTTCCCTGTCAGAAGTAATATGCTCAGGGATACCAAATCTTGAAATCCATCCAGAGAGTAAGGCAGATGTACATGGGGCGGACGTTGCAGTTTCCATGGGAATGGCTTCAGGCCAACGAGTGGAGCGGTCAATGACAGTAAACAGGTAACGATGTCCTTGTGATGTGGGTAGGGGGCCTACAACGTCGACGTGAATGTGTGCGAAACGATGCTGAGGTTAAGGAAAGGTGCCCACTTCTGAATCCGTGTGTCGATGTACTTTGGAAGTTTGGCAAGAAGTACAGGCGCGGACCCAATCCTTAGCATCCTTAGAAATGCCGTGCCAAATGAACTTTGCCTTCAGCAGCTGTGCAGTAGAACGGCACGAGGGATGTAAAAGGCCGTGAATGAAATCAAACACCTGCCGTCGCATGGGAGCAGGAATCCAAGGTCGCGGTCTACCAGTACTGACGTCACAGAGGAGGGTGGTGTTGGAGTCTTCGAGGGGAAAGTCTTCCCAACAGAGGGACGGGCAGGATGTCCTACATGCTTGATACTCTGGATCCTGTCGTTGGGCTTCAGTCAGGGCGTTGTAATACAATCCCAGTTGAATGGCAGCCAACGTGTTTCTTGACAGGGCATCGGCAACGGAATTCATTTTCCCAGGGACGTATTGAAGGGTGCAATTGTATTCAGCCACGGAGGAGAGATGTCGGCGTTGACGGGCAGACCAGGCGTCAGACTGTCGAATGAAGATGTGCACCAGAGGCATGTGGTCTTTGCGAATGACGAAGGGCATACCTTCTAAGAAATGACGAAAGTGACGGACAGCCAAGCGCACCGCCAGCAATTCTCGATCGAAGGTAGAATAACCCGATTCTGCCTTGGACAGTTTTCTGCTGAAGAAGGCCAATGGGCGGGGCGAGCCGTTGACCACCTGCTCGAGTAGTGAACCAATAGCGACGTCGCTGGCATCGGTGGAGAGAAGGAGAGGGGCGTGTGGGATAGGAAAAGTGAAAGCGGCAGCAGTTGATAGGGCCTTCTTTGCATTGCAGAAGGCTGCTTCTTGAAGGGGACCCCACTTCAGGTCCTTTGGCTTGCCCTTGAGGGAGGCGTAGAGGGGAGCAAGAGTGGCGGCAATGGCTGGCAGAAAACAGTGATAATAGTTGATCATGCCCAAGAATTCCTGCAGAGCTTTGACGGTCGAGGGCGCGGGGAAGTTCTGAACGGCTGCTACCTTCTCAGGGAGGGGATGGACTCCTTCAGGAGTGATGCGGTGCCCAAAGAATGACACTTCGTTGGCGCCAAAGGTACACTTGTCGTACCGGACTACAAGGCCGTTTTGTTGCAGGCGGTCGAGTACGATGCGCAGGTGACGGAGGTGTTCCTCTTTTGAGGAGGAGAACACAAGTATGTCATCCACATAACATACACAGAAAGGGAGGTCCCCTAAGATGCCATCCATGAGACGTTGAAACTTGGCCCCGGCATTACGAAGGCCAAAACAGGAGTAATTGAAGGTGTATGTACCAAACGGAGTGGTGATGGCAGTCTTGGGGATGTCTTCTGGGTTCATAGGAACCTGATAATACCCCTTCAGGAGGTCGAGCGTAGAGAAAACCTTCGCTTTGTGCAGGTAGGAGGTCACGTCGGCAATGTTTGGGAAGGGGTAGTGATCCGGTTCTGTTTGCATGTTCAGGCGCCTGTAATCCCCGCACGGACGGAGGGAGCCGTCTTTCTTCATAACGATGTGTAAGGGTGACGACCATGGGCTGGAGGCCTTTTGGCAAAGGCCCATTTCCTTCATTTCGGCGAACGTCTGTTTGGCAGCTGCCAATCGTTCCGGTGCCAAACGTCTGAATTTTGCGAAGACTGGGGGTCCCATCGTCTTGATATGGTGATAAATACCGTGCTTGGCAGGAACCGTGAGCGTTTGGCGAAGTTCTGGACGGAAAACTTCCGGGTACGACGTGAGGAGGTGGGCGTAGGCATCCGTGGGTGCGCTGATGGGGAGAGCGAGGTTAGAGGGGGCGGGTTGAACAGGTGTCGACAAGTACGAGTCTGTGTTGACCAATCGTCGGTGGTCGACATCGACCAGAAGGTGGAAATGAGAGAGGAAATCCGCACCGAGGATTGGCAATGTGACGTCAGCAACGAGAAACTTCCAATTGAATTTACCGTTTCCGAACGATAATGTAAGGCTCTCATTGGCAGCTACCAAGCGGACGTCGGCAGATGTAGACAGACTACGTCGTGCCTTGAAGAGTTTCCTTGGCAAAAGAGAACGACAAGCACCTGTGTCTACCAAAAATCGAACACCCGTTCCTGCATCCTGTAAAAAGAAAAGATTAGAAACACGGGAGGCCACCGCCACGAGCGATGGCCTACTTACACATTTTTTGGCCACTGACAATCCTTGGCACATTTCTTCGCGGTTGCCCCGAATCTGAAGTGGTAGTAGCAAAACTGCGGCGGATGGGAGGTAGTAAGTGGCTGTAGAAGTCGTTCGTTGGGGCGCGAGCGATTGGTGGTGGTAGGCGGCTTTGTCGCTGCTTCGGCAGGTCACGGGATAGGCGTATATGTCCTATGGCATTCATGTCAACTTCGGTTGACGTTGAATAGGCATCCTCTTTGTCAGGGGTGGAGGCGTTGATGGAGGTCTTGAAGTCGGCTTTGGTCATCAAGTCCTTTATGGGTAAACTATCGACATCGGGTATGGCAGCGCGTATAGGTCCGGGTAAACGGCGTATCCAAAGGGCACGAAGTAGGTTCACCTCACAAGGAGAGCCGTCTGCGGCAGATTGAAGGCGAGCGATACTGGTCATTTCCCTGAGGGCAAGCGAAGCCCTTTGGTCCCCCAACGGTTGTTGCGAGAGCTGAAAAAGCTTTGCTATACGGGCGGCTGGCGACGGCGAGTACTGCTGCAGAAGGTATGTTTTGAGGGCGTCATAGGCTATTGGGGTGTCTCCTTGTTCACAAAGCCAGTCGGATATTTCTGGGAAGGTGTCCTCGGGTATCGCCGCGAGAACATAATCTGCTTTGGTGGTTGAGCGAGTCATGCCCCTGATGCGAAACTGGACTTCTGCGCGCTGAAACCAAGCAAACGCCTCTCCGCTGGCAAACGATGAAAGTTTGAATGGGGCGGCCTCAGCGCCAACTGCCGTAGAGTCCGCCATAGTACCAACGATGGAGGGGCGAGGGGGTGGGGGTGGAAGGCGGTGGGAGCGAATCGACTTCCGGGTCACCAATATGACGGGCCGAGAGAAAGGTTGCGACTCAAAAGCAGGAATCAATCAACTGAGTAACTTTATTATAAAACACTCTCCTTTATATACAAAACCTCAAGGCAACAGGCATTTTCATGTTCACAAGACAATGTTACAGAGGAAAACCGGAGACATGACTATTCAGGTTCTTTTTAGTGCGAGGGAAGAGCGAAGATACAAGCATAATATATACAAAATAATTTATGTACGATCGTGTGACACACGGTTGGTACAGAGTTAAATTGTTGCAGAACCCAAAAGATTGACATCTGTATAACTTATATGTGAAACTTATCAAACACACTGAGTAACTGTTGCTCAAATTACCAATTCTTCCTTTTGGCTTTTAGATTCAAATAAAGACCCATAATTAGTAAGTAAAATCAAGCAAAATATTTTCTATTCCGATAAAACCAAAGATAGAATAACTATTGGTAATGTTCATACTTCACTTAACCGTAACCTGATCAATGTATCAGAGCATCCACAGTCCTGGTGAAGCACCTTTAGAAAGAATATTCGAACTGGAGTTGAAAGGAAATTAAGACATTTTTATTTATCCAAAATCAAAGTATTGTGTTCTGAAAGTCCCTTGTAATAAAAAAAACTCAGATTTAGCTAATGGAACCGCTTAATTTTTTCAAAGAATGCATTAAAAATATGCAAAAAAAAGGGTCTTTAAAAAAATGATTGCTGATGACATCTTTATTAGAGGCTTCTTGTCTGATAGCACTTCAACAGCGCTTACAGTCATCAACAGAATTTTTGTTGTTATAACAAAAGAAGAAGATACCAGACAAAGCAATATGCGGATGATAGATCCGTTTCTACCAAACATTTATATTAACATTAAAAATGTACGCGTGAATGATAAAAAAAGCCTCATCGATCTACTATGCAACAATAGTCTCAAACATCTAAATTCCAGTCATCTTTATCAAGACCTCCATTTTAGCTGTCCATAAAAAGAGAATACCCTTCACCGAGTGAAAATCAGGGAAATTTTTTATCAAATTTTCAATAACATAATTGTATGAAAAGACAATTAAGCAATTAAGGATCGCTACCGATCTCGGAATGACATAAAGTGGGGTTTCCATCTTGCAGTAAAGTAACTGGAGACAAAAATCCACGAACTTATTTCAAACAAGCAGGAGTAAACATCACACTAAAAATTTGTACTGCTTGAATAAACTTAAGATTTTCTTTGTTTTTTTAATAATTAAACTTGAACTTTATATTAAATATTGCGTTTAATATTAAAACAACAGAAGTTCTCTGATGGTTATTAACATCACCAACTTCGTTGCAATGAAGGTTATGTTTTGATAGGCGTATGTTTGTATATCTGTGTGAGTGGTTGTGATTCGTATAACTCCAAAACTATTTGACTGAATCTCATGAAATTTGGAGGGATGAGTGTCTATGAGTCAAGGACAATTTCATTGGATTTTGGGAGTGATTGGGTTCAAATGTCAAGGTCAAGGTCAAGGTCACGAAAAGGTGAAAAATATATCCTTTCTATACGTTGGTAAATTTCTATCTGATTTGCATGAAACTAGCGCCAAAATGTGCATAATTCAATTGCCTATATTGTGATATGTAACAAGATACAGTGGTGTCATTACTTTTGTGTATTTTTTTTTTTTTTTTGTGTGTGTGTTTGTGTGTTCGTGATTAGCTAAGCTAAAATAACATTTGACCGCATCTCATAAAATTTGGTGGGATGATTGGCCATGATACAAGGACAATTTGATTAAATTTTTTGAGTGATTGGGTCGAAGGTCAATGTCAAGGTCACGAAAAAGTAAAAAAAAGTCTTTTTGCCATATCGCGACCGATTTTTATCTGATTTGCATAAAACAAGCGTCAAAATGTCCATAATTCAATTGCCTACCTTGTGATACATGTGTTTTGAGATCAAATACCCACAATATTCGATGCAATTGAACCAAATGCAATTATTGGTCAGGCCTGATGGCTAGCGGCTGCCGATTCACAGATGATAATGTTGTTTATCAATTCATCGACTTAAATCTGCTAACAAACTATATTACAAGACCGATTCTTTTCTAACTGGACTATACATCCTTCCATTTATCTAAACCTTGAGTCACCTTTCTTAAGTTTTTAAAAAGGTTATTAGTATCATCCTTCATTTGAAGAGATCACATGCATTATCCTCTTAAACATCTACCACATTGCACAACTTTTCACCTGGGAAGGAAGCCGGATTAGATAATCCTACACTTTGGTGGAAGAACAAAAGAATGGGTCCTTGCACTATTCAATAAATGCGAACAACCTATTGAACACCAAAGATATGGAGACCACCAAAGTAGTATAGCTGTGCTAAAACCAGGTAGAGACCCCATGTCTCCCATAAGTTACAGACCAATATCACTGTTATACATAACATGAAAATTATATAAATGCATGATAATGACACAAATATCTTCAATGGTCGAAGGAAAATTATCACTCTACCAGACAGGCTTCCGACCAGGTCAATCATGCTGCAGTCAGGTTCTGAACTTAACTCGGTACATCGAGGATGGATTTATGAAGAAACAAATAACTGGGGTAGCCTTTGTAGACCTTACAGCAGCATACAATACTGTCAACCACCGGGTACTCCTTCTAAAAGTTGCCTAAAGAGTCCAAGATGACAACAGTGTACGAATCATAGAGTCAATCCTTGTAAATCAACGATTCTTCGTAGAAGTGGAGCAAAATAAAAGCAGGTGGAGAGCCCAAACGAACGGTCTCCCGCGGGGCTCTGTACTGCCTCCTATTTTGTTTAACATTTATACAAATGGCCATCCAAAAGATACACAAAGTTTCATATACACAGACGACCTATGTATTGCCACACAGTAACGATTCTTTGAAGAAATGAGAGGAGAGACTATTACGAGCTTATCATATCTCTCGGTATACTATAAAAAATGGCACCTCAATGCAAACCCCAGCAAAACGCAGGTGAGTGAATTTCACTTTAACAATCACGAAGTGAAATGGAAACTAAAATCATGTGGGAAAATAAAGAATTACATGCCCACCCATATCTATTCATTACTCTTGACAAGACTTAGCTTTAAAGAAAAAATAAACTAAAGAAAAAACTATCAACAAGAAACAACCTGCATAGCAAATTACCCAACACCGGCTGAGTAGCAGTTCCAAAATCCCTTATGCAAACAGCTCTTGCAGTCTGCAATTCTAATGTGGACTATTGTTCACCAGTGGGGGAAAGATCGTGCCACGCAAAGAAAGTGAATCCAGTGTTTAATAGAGCTTGTCGAATAATCACTGGCACATTAAAGGCAACACCCCAACCATCTCTATACATACTGGCCAGGATTGCATCACCTCAAATTCGACGAGATGCTATTTCCAAAAATTAAAGGGTCAAACAGATAAATGATCCAAGGCATCTAGGACGGGACTGAAATCTATAAAAAGCTTCATGGGCGTGGAGGGTTCTGAACAGGTAAACCATCCTACCTACAGATTGATGAAATGGAGGGAGAGTGGCTGTAATTCAAGCAATGAAGAACTACCTGACCCTAGTGGACACCCACCTTGTGGAGCGTCCCTAAACAGAAAGGAGTAGACCACCTAGAACAGAGCAAGATCTAAGGTCAGGAAAACAGGAGATAGACTTCAAAAGTGGGAATATGTCACCATGCTGATTGCCCCTGTGGTGAATCGCCCCAGACAATGGACCACAATCCTCCGCTGCTCCCAACTGGGACCTACATGTTCTAATGTACAGTAGATCTATAGGAAACAAATGACAGAGCCATCAATTGGAGAGGCGAGTAGTGCGATAAGATATGCTGATGATGACTGAACCATTGAAGCTGAAACTTCTGTATCCATTCGGTATCGTAAGACACCAGGACACATGTTAACACCTACCTTCTGTCTAAGAGGGACATATCTGAATTCAT
>NC_090746.1:9506044-9513544 GCF_036898095.1 Palaemon carinicauda
CAACGTCCAGATACTATCAAATACGCATTCAGGAAGACAGTAAATGTAAAACGGCATTTATAGCTAACGATCAACTATTTCAGTTCAATTTTCTTCCTTTCGGTGTTAAAAATGCTCTAAGTCATTTCTCTACAGTAATAATGGTGGTTTTGTCTCTCTTAATTGGCCATAATGTTCTTGTTTATTTAGACGATATCATAATTACAGAGAAAACGGCTGAAGAACATGATAAAAATATTTGTAAAGTTTCAGAAGCATTGCGGTGTAAAGGTATGAAAATAAATTTGTCAAAGTGCAAATGTTTCTGTAAAAAAGTCGAAATTTTAGGTCACATAATAACTCAAGAAGGTATTCAACCCTGCCCCAGTGAAGTAGAAGCTATTAGAGATTTCCTCAGGCCATGTACCCTTAACCCTGGATAGGTACGCTCCTCGGACACCCCTTTAAGGGTATACTCGGTCGCGCGCGACCCCGACTCCGAAAAAAATTCAGGAAAAATTTAGTTATGCATCAATCTGTATTGTTTGACTTGCTAAAAATACTTCAAAGAATGCTAAAAGCTACTGAAAATATAAATGATACCCATCTACAAAATAACTATTTATTGGAAATATATTAAAAATTTAAGTATATAAAAAAAGACGACGTAAATATTCACAAAAAATAGAAATATACATATACACATAAATCCCTTTAGGGACACCTTCTTAGATGGCAAAGCAACAGCGTGTAATTGCTGGAAATGAGTTGGACCCATAGAAGTCAAGATCTGAAATGAGAAAAAAAGGGTAACTTTTTTTGGCCAAAAAAATTTGTCCAAATTTCATGAATTTTTTTGGGTACCCAAATGAAATAGGAAGAGGCTAATTTTTTTATAGAATAAACTCATATCATCCTAGAACAGAGATACATAATAAAATGTGCACTAAGATGTAATTTACTGTTATATCAGGGGCGAAATCTAAAGGTCATTTTTTGACGGCCTAGTTTCACAATGTAAATTACTTATGAAAATCATTGTATCTCCTATAAAATATGATATTTATGCATTGAAATATACCAAAATATCACGAATTCTATACAGAACAAGAATATATAGAGATATGCCAACTTACCTTTCGGGTATGTCAACAAAATGGCCGCAGACCGCAACAACTCTTACAGCCCAATCTACCACTTGAAATGAAGAATGGGGTTGCAAACTCCATATTATCATCAACATCTCTTTTTAACTCCATTAGAAGTATGTTGACGACATCCATGCCGAGGGAATACTGCCTGCTGGCCATTATTGAAGATAAAATCAAAATAAATAGAAAAAAATCAAATTTGCAAGAAATAAAAAAAATTCAGAAATTAGCATTTGAGGGAAAATGGACCTCATGGCAACATATGGCATCTAAGCCAAAACCAATGTCATGCAAGTGGTAGACACACCATCCATCCACACTTTCCAACTATAAAGAACCAAACAAGTATCAACACTGTTCGACAATTCATAATTATGTAATAACTTTGCTGTTTGATCACTTACCCCTATAAAGGTATGTCAGGGTCGAGGTCGACCCCTGGGGGGGGGGGGGGTAAAAAAAACGGGGAAGGAGGGAAGTTAGACGAAAATCAGTCCTAAAGCAGACAATGGCATGTAGACTAGTCACCCCTTGCAGGTCGATCACTTCCATATTCGAGACAGCTGATGATTTATGGAGAAAAAACAGGTTTTGAAAATGCTGTGGGGGTCGCATACGACCCATCATACCTTTCCAGGGTTAAGGAAGTGGTTGGGTTCCTTGGACTCGCTGGGTACTACCGTAAATTCATAAGAGGTTTTGCAGAGATAGCGAAACCCTTAGATGGTTTAAAGCAACAAAAAGTAATAAATTGGGGAGTAGAAAAAGAAAGGGCCTTTAACCATTTAAAAGCTGCCTCAACTAGCAATGACCCACTCGTATATCCTAGATTTGATCACCCGTTTTTAGTGACAACAGATGCGAGTAGCTTAGCTATTGTTGACGTAATTTCTCAATGAGATGATAGAGGTAGAAAGCAACCCATTTGTTTTGCTTCCAGGGCATTAAAAGGGCAGAAAAGAATTATAGTACATTAGATCGAGAGGCTTTAGCTATTCTTTGGGTTCTAGAGAGGCATCGGTTCTTTTTATTAGGTCAGTTGTTTGAGTTGCAAAGTGATCAGCGCCCCTTACGTGGACTTATTTTATAAATGAGACTTGACATATAGACAAGCATGATGGATTGAAAGATTGTTAGAGTTCAAAATAAAGGGTTTTCACCACATAGAGGGTAAAGCTAACAAGGTATCTGATGCCCTCTCTAGAGGTGCAGTAATAGGAGTAACAACTAGGGCACAAAAGAGGAACAAAGAATGAAACCAAAATATTGAAGACCCCCCATCAAAATAGAGAACAGGATGTGAATTCACGCGAGAAGCAATCGGAAAATAGGATCAGAGAGAGAGAGAGAGAGAGAGAGAGAGAGAGAGAGAGAGAGAGAGATGGGAACGGTGAAGGTAAATATATGTGGGTGGCCGAGGACAGGAACCAGGGGTGTCCAGAATGAATGCCCTGATGATGCAGGAGTGATTAACTTGGGAGGTTGGGACAAAAAAGAAGTCCGAGAGGGATAGAAAAAAGGAGTAATGGATGGAAAGAGTGCGAGCAGTGATTAAAGGGGAATCGGAGAGTTATCCATCATTTCTGAATGTGCCTCGCGAGAATTTTTTTTATATAGAATGATATCTTATATTGTGCTTGCGAGAAGAGGGGAGGGGAATTTTGTGCACGGGTAGTTCTTCCTCCCTCTTTAATTATTCGAGTCATCCACATTGTACATGCAAGTCCGTATGCAGGGCATTTAGGGTTTGATAGAACATTGAGAGCACGAGAATCCTTCTTTTGGTTAGGAATGAAAAAATCTATAGAAAATTATATAAAATGTCATGCTTGTAACAGTTTCAAAGAACATAAACACACTGTACCGGAAGCCAGAAAGTGGCCTGTGATTTCTATTAAATTTATAGGGTGCATATGGTTATGGTAGGACCATTTCCTAATGGTTAACACAACATAAGTATATATGTGTATTTGTGGATGCAATTACTCGTTACACTCATACTTAAGCAATGTTGGATAAATCAGCAAATTCATTATCCCAGGTGCTGTGCTCTTTCATTACTAGGCTTGGCTACCCGAAAATTTTAATAAGTGATAATGATCTGGAGTTTATAAATAAGGTGGTGAAATTGGTCACGGGCTTGAAGAAAATTGAACACTTTTCAGTGACCGCATATAGGCCCTCAGCTAATGGCTTAGTGGATTTGCATAATAGGGAAGTAGTGCGAATTTTACGTTACTTAGTGGCTGATGATCCCCTTCATTGACACATCATGCTTCCTACAGCTGAGCTAGCTTTGAACATTGCAGATAATGGTCCCGATTAATTCGTAACAATTGCAAAATTATTCAACTGAGCAATACCGTGTTTATTTACTAAATCTCTTGAGGAGAGTAATGAACTGCACTGAAAGGTTTATGAAAAAAGCTAATGAAAAACACAGCTCAAAGTATGATTGTAGGTTCAAAACCGCACCGGTAAAAGTATTTGTGGGCGATCGTGTGTATTTCAAACGAGTAAAGATGGTTAAATCTAACACAGTAGTGATACAAAGCATTATTAATGGTGCAGTGTCTGAACATCATCAGGCACACATACATGTGGTGCCTGAAGAGGTAGTTTTCAAAAGTGTCAGAGTGTACCTCCTTACCCCTGCATATGTGACATTCCTCGAGTTGATGAGTAGAATTTTAGTTTTTCTCTGCTGTTGTTGTGGTTTGAACGGACCTCATTTCTTCTTTTGACATGTTTTAAATAAACTTAATGATAACAATGTTGGTGCTTAATGTATACGTAGTGTGACGGGCCGGGAGAGGATGTGAACTCAAAGGCAGATTGGAAACGACTGACTTATATTGTTGTGGAACACTCTCCTTATATACAAAACCTCAAGGCAACAGGACATGACAAGTTCACAAGAAAGACAATATCACAGAGGAAAAACCAGACAGGAATTTTCATGTTCGTTTTAGTGCGAGGGAGGAGCGAAGATACAAGCATAATATATACAAAAGGAATTATGTACAATTGTGTGAAACACGGTTGGTACATGGCTCCCCCCCTAAAAATGACATACTGTACATGTTAAATAGGGCGCCCTGATCTAGAGAGGCGAACTGTAGGCGGGTCATCTGGCAGAAGATAAGCAGGTTTTAGACGATCAATGGAGACCCAGTCTTCTTTGCCCCGAATGTTTAGGAGGAATGCTTTCGGACTGCGTCGGATCACAAGGAAAGGTCCCGTGTAAGGGGGCGTTAACGGTGGCTTGCTGGTGTCGTTGCGCAGGAACACGTGCGTTGCAGAGTGCAAGTCCGTTGGTATGTGATGCTTCGCTGGGGGCTTGTAAGTCTGGCGGCACGGAGTAAATTTTCCCACGACGTGACGTATGTGCTGGAGATCGTCGGAGGAGGTTGTAGAAGGAAAAAACTCAGCAGGGACGACCAACGGGTCGCCATACACCATTTCAGCTGCCGAGACGTCAAGGGCGTCTTTAGGAGTGGTCCTTAGTCCAAGGAGGACCCAGGGAAGCTGAGTAAACCAGTTGCAATCCTTGCAGCGGGACATCAAAGCTGCTTTGAGGGTGCGATGAAAACGTTCAACCATTCCATTGGCAGCGGGGTTGTAGGCCGTTCTCTGATGTAGGGTGATGCCCAGGAGATTCGCTAATGACGTCCATAATTGAGGGGTGAAAGTGGTTCCCCTGTCAGAAGTAATATGCTCAGGGATACCGAATCTTGAAATCCATCCAGAGAGTAAGGCAGATGTACATGAGGCGGACGTTGCAGTTTCCATGGGAATGGCTTCAGGCCAACGAGTGGAGCGGTCGATGACGGTAAACAGGTAACGATGTCCTTGTGATGTGGGTAGGGGGCCTACAACGTCGACGTGAATGTGTGCGAAACGACGCTGAGGTTGAGGAAAGGTGCCCACTCCTGAATCCGTGTGTCGATGTACTTTGGAAGTTTGGCAAGAAGTACAAGCACGGACCCAATCCTTAGCATCCTTAGAAATACCGTGGCAAATGAACTTTGCCTTCAGCAGCTGTGCAGAAGAACGGCACGAGGGATGTGAAAGGCCGTGGATGAAATCAAACACCTGTCGGTGCATGGGAGCAGGAATCCAAGGTCGCGGTCTACCAGTACTGACGTCACAGAGGAGGGTGGTGTTGGAGTTTTCGAGGGGAAAATCCTCCCAACGGAGGGACGTGCAGGATGTCCTACAAGCTTGATACTCTGGATCCTGTCGTTGGGCTTCAGCCAGGGCGTTGTAATCCAATCCCAGTTGAACGGCAGCCAACGTGTTTCTTGACAGGGCATCGGCAACGGGATTCATTTTCCCAGGGACGTATTGGAGGGTGCAATTGTATTCAGCCACGGTGGAGAGATGTCGGCGTTGACGGGCGGACCAGGCGTCAGACTGTCGAGTGAAGGCGTGCACCAGAGGCATGTGGTCTGTGCGAATGACGAAGGGCGTACCTTCTAAGAAATGGCGAAAGTGACGGACAGCCAAGTGCACCGCCAGCAATTCTCGATCGAAGGTAGAATAACCCGATTCTGCCTTGGACAGTTTTCTGCTGAATAAGGCCAAAACAGGAGTAATTGAAGGTGTATGTGCCAAACGGAGTGGTGATGGCGGTCTTGGGGATGTCTTCTGGGTTCATAGGCACCTGATAATACCCCTTCAGGAGGTCGAGCATAGAGAAAACCTTTGCTTTGTGCAGGTAGGAGGTTACATCGGCAATGTTTGGGAGGGGGTAGTGATCCGGTTCTGTTTGCATGTTCAGGCGCCTGTAATCCCCGCACGGACGGAGGGAGCCGTCTTTCTTCAGAACGATGTGTAAGGGTGACGACCATGGGCTGGAGGCCTTTTGGCAAAGGCCCATTTTCTCCATTTCGGCGAACGTCTGTTGGCGGCTGCCAATCGTTCCTGTGCCAGACGTCTGAATTTTGCGAAGACTGGGGGTCCCGTCGTCTTGATATGGTGATAAATACCGTGCTTGGCAGGAACCGTGGGCGTTTAGCGAAGTTCTGGAC
Organism: Palaemon carinicauda; assembly: GCF_036898095.1. NCBI lineage: Eukaryota > Metazoa > Arthropoda > Malacostraca > Decapoda > Palaemonidae > Palaemon > Palaemon carinicauda. The sequence goes on from NC_090746.1 coordinate 9,512,208, forward strand.
GGAAAACTTCCGGGTACGACGTGAGGAGGTGGGCGTAGGCATCCGTGGGTGCGCTGATGTGGAGAGCGAGGTTAGAGGGGGCGGGTTGAAGAGGTGTCGACAAGTACGAGTCTGCGTTGACCAATCGTCGGTGGGCGACATCGACCAGAAGGTGGAAATGAGAGAGGAAATCCGCACCGAGGATTGGCATTGTGACGTCAGCAACGAGAAACTTCCAATTGAATTTACCGTTTCCGAACGATAATGTGAGGTTCTCGTAACCGTAGGTGGGTACCGCAGATCCGTTGGCAGCTACCAAGCGGACGTCGGCAGATGTAGACAGACTACGTCGTGCCTTGAAGAGTTTCCTTGGCAAAAGAGAACAACTAGCACCCGTGTCTACCAAAAATCGCACGCCCGTTCCTGCATCCTGTAAAAAGAAAAGATTAGAAACATGGGAGGCCACCGCCACAAGCGATGGCCTACTTACACGTTTTTTGGCCACTGACAATCCTTGGCACATTTCTTCGCGGTTGCCCCGAATCTGAAGTGGTAGTAGCAAAACTGCGACGGATGGGAGGTAGTAAGTGGCTGTAGAAGTCGTTCGTTGGGGCGCGAGCGATTGGTGGGTGGTGGGCGCCTTTGTCGCCGCTTCGGCACGACACGGGGTAGGCGTGTATGTCCTACGGCATTCATGTCAGCTTCGGTTGACGTTGAATAGGCATCCTCGTCGTCAGGGGTGGAGGCGTTGATGGAGGTCTTGAAGTGGCTGTCCATAAGGGCGTCGGCTTTGGTCATCAAGTCCTTTATGGGTAAACTATCGACATCGGGTATGGCAGCGCGTACAGGTTCGGGTAAACGGCGTATCCAAAGGGCACGAAGTAAGTTCACCTCACGAGGAGAGCCGTCTGCGGCAGGTTGAAGGCGAGCGATACTGGTCATTTCCCTGAGGGCAAGCGAAGCCCTTTGGTCCCCCAACGGTTGTTGCGAGAGCTGAAAAAGCTTTGCTATACGGGCGGCTGGTGACGGCGAGTACTGCTGCAGAAGGTATGTTTTGAGGGCTTTATACACTATTGGGGTGTCTCCTTGTTCACAAAGCCAGTCGGATATTTCTGGGAAGGTGTCCTCGGGTATCGCCGCGAGAACATAATCCGCTTTGGTGGTTGAGCGAGTCACGCCCCTGATAAGAAACTGGACTTCTGAGCGCTGAAACCAAGCAAACGCTTCTCCGGTGGCGAACGGTGAAAGTTTCAATGGGGCGGCGCCAACTGCTGTAGTAGAGTCTGTCTCCGTCATAGTACCAACGATGGAGGGGCGAGGGAGGTGGGGGTGGAAGGCAGTTGGAGCGGGTCGACTTC
>NC_090746.1:9528544-9533663 GCF_036898095.1 Palaemon carinicauda
GAGGAGGAAAAATAGGATAGTATAGTGTGCCGCGTGTACCCTCAAGCTAGAGAATCCTACCCCAAGACAGTGGAAGACCATGGTGCAGAGGCTCTGGCACTACCCAAGACTGGAAAACAATGGTCGGATTTTGGAGTGTCCTTCTCCTAGAAGAGTATACGAGTTACAGATAAATGGTAGTTAAAGATGTAGAAAAGTTCTCTGAAGTAAAAGAGTAATGAAAATCTTACTCCCATATAAATGATTAAATCCTACATTCATCATCATCTCCTTTGCCTATTGACACAAAGGGACTCTGTTAGAGTTCGCCAGTTGTCTCTATCTAGAAGTTTTAATTCAAAACTTCTTCATTCATCATCTACTTCACGCTTCATAGTCCTCAGCCATGTAGGCCTGGGTCTTCAAACTCTTCTAGTGTCTTGTAACAAAAAATAAGGTCTCTTCTCACTCCACTGTTCAGTTTAATATTGATATCACGTATAGCCTGAATAGAAACATTTCTTTTTACGTATAATAGCGTTCGTAAGCCATTAGAATCAGTTCACCTTATGTTAAAAGATAAAATAATTAAAATCTTCATATGCATCATACATGAGGCCTCATAATCAGTTTAAATTTACAAGGAATATAAAATTATATTTAGTTAATGCAAAACCAATAATCCAATTCAAGTGAAAAAAAAAATAAAAATTCTTGTGAGGGATAAATATACAATCTTTCGCGATACAATTGTATTGAAATGAAAATCGAGGATGTCCAAGAAACATATAAGAGTTTGAAGACCCAGGCCTACATAGGACTATGAAGCGTGAAGTAGGAGACGATGAATGGAGAAGTATTAAATTAAAAGCTCAAGATAGAGATGACAGGCGAACTCTAGCCGAGGCCAATTAAGTCAACAGGCGTAGGAGGAGATGATGATGAATAAATGTAAGCTAAATTGTAAGCTTTACTTTTTCCCCTGACCTCCGACTAGGAGACAGTAGTTAAATTTAGGAATCAGGGAGTATCTGGCATCTCTATAGAACGTGAAGGCGGCATTTTCATGGTTTTATGGGAAGTCATAAGAAAAGAAAGGAAGCTTTTCCTCTTCTTTCAGTACCGGTGCTCCGTGGGAGGTCATTAATGGTGTTCCCATTGTTAATAGCGTCTGCCCTTTTCATTCTTCCTCTCTCTTCATTATTGGTATTACTATTATGATCATTACATCCACCAAAAATTCTGAAAGAATATATCTGAAGAGCTGAGTAATTCCAATATATCTACAGAATAAATAAAATAAATTTTGCAAATAATCAAATGAAAAGTGTACTTATAAAAAATTGATAGTTTTATCAATTTTCCTATTAATTTACCAGAAATTATTCATGCTTACTCGCTATTACCACTTGTATTTTCACAAACTTTATATATCAATAAATCTTCAGCGGTTATAAGGCAAAGATCGGGAAGAGAAAGTCAAATTATAAATCTATGGACAACAACAGTGCAAATGATCAAATCCTCCATGAGAGAGAGAGAGAGAGAGAGAGAGAGAGAGAGAGAGAGAGAGAGAGAGAGAGAGAGAGAGAGAGAGAGAGAGAGAGAGACGATTTGTTTGGAAATCTCAGTGTTGTGAGGTGTATGAGGACAGAGGAGAATATGTAAAGAATAGACCAGACTATTCAGTGTATGAACCGTAACCAGAGAGAAGGATCCAATGTAGTATAGTCTGGCCAGTCAAAGAGGTGTTCACACATACTTATGGATTTCCAAAGATTATCTTTGTACGACCTGAGCGTACTTTATATAGTATGTTTGATGAATTAAATACTGCTTCTAAAAATCCAACGTTTGAGCTAGTAACATGTTTTTTAAGTTCGTTATTACATTGCAGCTCAATTATTTCCTTTCGCATATCCTCAATTTTCCACATCCACAGAGAAAAGAAAAGCATAGAGTTTAATATTGTGTTAATGTCTTCTGAAGCAATGAAATCTACAGCAAAATTTCCCTCTTAAACCTGCCAGTTTGTCAATATTTTCAAGTAAAAGTGGATTATTTTGTGGTCTCACATTCGGAATTCCCACAGAAGTAATTTGGTTTGAAACTCTTAGATTAGTGAGAAAGGATCGTTTACGAGTTGATCTTTTCTTTGAAGTCATAATATTCAGTGTATAATGACCATTAGTTATTTCTTTCAAGAATGGGGTGACTGTGCACATTTAATTATTATTCGTTTCGTTTATAGAGTCAAAGAATAGCACACTTTCTTTCAAACATTCATGCGCTCTTTTCAGCATTCTGGCTTTCTTAACACACTGACCTCATGACAATACTTCATATCAGAGTATTCTGCCTTAATATCTGTAATTAACTATTGAAACTTGCAGATTCACTCCGTTGAATTAATGAAATTGGCGGTTTTTGCAAATTCATAAGTCACGCACTGAAAATAGATCTCTGAACACAAAGCTTCCCGCTTTTTTATATAATGCCGGACAACAATGACAAATCACCGTTAATTAACCTTCATTACGTAGTTCATTTAGATAATGTTTTTGTTTTTCTGCTTCAGAAATTTATCTCTATTATTTTTTCAAGAATTGCCCTAACAAATGACGACAATCAATTTAAACAGACCTGTGATCTTCATAAACACCTAGTTCATATTTGCATCAATTACGTACTAGCATAAATGGTAAAGGGGGCAGAGTCTACCTTAGATATGAATAGATATATACATATATGTAAATATATACAATTGTGTATATATACATATATATATATATATATATATATATATATATATATATATATATGTGTGTGTGTGTGTGTGTGTGTGTATGTGTGTGTACATATATACATATATACAGTATATGCGTGCTATATATATATATATATATATATATATATATATATATATATATATATATATATATATGTGTGTGTGTTCCATAACATTACTCTTACTTACTTGGTTATAACAGAATAAAAACTGCAGATATTTACTCAATCTCGAAGTACATTTTGTTGTAACATCAAAACCAGGTATAATGTTAGAGAGGCTGTCGGTAAGAATAGCTGAATTGATCTGATTATAAAAGATTTTCATTCTTGTTTTCTATTTTTCAGGTCATTTGTATCAATATTAATTTCATAGCTTTTTCGAACGACACAAACCATTATTTTTGGAATATCTTGTATACTTTTTTACTTCATATTTACCCTATTCATTCATGGATAAGGATTATATGTATGGTTTTAAATATGTAAATGTTTACACTATCACAGAGAGAGAGAGAGAGAGAGAGAGAGAGAGAGAGAGAGAGAGAGAGAGAGAGAGAGAGAGAGAGAGAGATCAAAGTAGTGCGCACTATTAGCATGATGATTCTGAGAGCACTGCAGAATACATTACAGAGAGATGATTATGTAACTAGAAAGCTTCTCACTTGAAGTTGATATCTACCTATTTATCTATCTATCTATCTCTATCTATTCAGATCTTTATCATTCTCTATAATAAAATTAAACTTCACTTATACCACTAATAAAATGAAAATATAATTATTATTATTATTATTATTATTATTATTATTATTATTAACCAGAATATTAGATATAATAGAATGGAAAAACAAATCATCTCAGTTTCTTGGTATTACAGAAACAACAAGAAACGCACCCTGAATATAGACCTCGGCAGCTCATTTCTCGAAACCCGCTTGCCTTTCCCAGAATCAATTTAGATCGCAGACGTATTTGAAGTCAGTGTGACAACCATGTGCGAACTTGGGGTTAAGGTTAGGGTTAATTCGGTCGACCTTCTGCTCGACACTGACCTTGACCTTTGACGTAGGACTCTCAAAACTGAACCGCTTACACGTTTCAACATAATTAATCCCTAAAAGTTTCACTACTCTGTGAGTAAAATTGTGGCCAGGAAGTTGTTCAAAAACAGACAAATGGACAAACGTGGACGAAAACATAACCTCCTCCAAACTTCGTTACCGGAGGTAATGACTTGGCTATCATCATAATCATCCACAATATCTACTCCTCCTTCTGGAGAGAGCCAGATAGCTGTGAAATTACCTGAGAACTTTCAAACAAAAAGTCTGCAAATGACAGAACAAAGGCAGGAATTTGATATCAGAGCGAAAGAATCTTCCATATGTACTTCGTGTAGATTTACACTGGCTGCCGATTAAAGCGAGAATTTAATTTAAAATATGTACAATAACCCACCAAGTTAACAGAACCGGTTGTCCAAAATACTGAAGATAATTGCTACATATTGCGCAGCCAACAAATCGTGTCGACGCGAGAATAGTTACAGATGGCTTCAAACTGTTGGAACCTAGATTTATGTCCACTTTGGGCTCTAGAGCCTTTAGATATGCGGCCCCGAGACTATAATAAGCTCCCACGAAACTTTCGAATGATTGAAGACATTAAGGCTTTCAAGAGGAAACTGAAGACTTTCTTATTTCATGAGTCTTTTGACAGTGACGATTTAACAGTAATTGAACAATATATGACTTGAAAAGATAAATATTTCGAACGAACAAGGTAAAACGACAGCGGAGGTGCTGTAGAGAGTGGGGTTCCCCTGCTGTATGTAACCGGAAAAGCAGCCATCAAAGATAGATAGATGCTCAGGCCTTCTCCATCACGAGGCTCAATATTACACAGTATTCTAGAAGTTTTATTCCAGTTGTGACCTAGTTGTGGAATGATCTTCCTAATCGGGTAGTTGAATCGGTAGAACTTCAAAAGTTCAAATTTATGGCAAATGTTTCTAAGTTTAACAGGCTGACATAAGTCTTTTGATAGTTTATATATGAAATGTGTGTTTTGATAATGTTATTGTTTTTAAAATATTTTCTTTTACTTCTTATATCGTTTATTTATTTCTTTATTTCCTTTCCTCATTGGGCTATTTTTCCCTGTTGGAACCCTTGGACTCATAACATCTTGCTATTCCAACTAGGGTTATAACTTAGCTAATAATAATAATAATAATAATAATAATAATAATAATAATAATAATAATAATCAGCACGTATGGAAAATAACTCAACTCTCAGCATGCCACAACACTTAAAAAATAAATCTTATCAATCAATACAGCTAAAAA
>NC_090746.1:9539163-9551663 GCF_036898095.1 Palaemon carinicauda
ATATATATATATATATATATATATATATATATATATATATTCTTCCCAGCTGGTTCCCATTTTTATATGGGGTCGCCGTTGCGGATGAGCCGTTTCCATCTCCTTCTATTCTGCGCCTCTGCCTCATCAATCCCCTTCTCCTGTAAGTCTCCTCTAACACAGTCCCTCCATCTCTTTCTTGATCTCCCTCTTCTTCTTCCTTGAACCTCCATCTCCATAGTATGTCTCCCAACGTGGTCCTCATCTCTCCTCATCAGGTGTCCATACCATCTCAGCCTCCCTTCCTGCACTTTCTTTGATATTTCCACCACCTTTGTCGACCCCCTTATGTAGTCATTTTTTATCCGATCCTCTCTAATCACCCCAGACATCCATCTAAGCATATATATATATATATATATATATATATATACTGGATGAATGACTGAACAAAACAAAAATGAGGTCATTCCCAGTTATCAGCCTCTTATACAGGCATAGGGAACACACTAGCATCAAAGAGAAACACGTGGACCTTTTTACATGTAAACAAATGATCGGCTGGAAGGGTCATCGCAGTTCTGGAAACATCCAGCATGGTCTGGGGTGGCTAGTACATACGTGAGTTGTCAACAGACACACACACACACATACACACACAATGCAAGAAACATTATTCCATTCCTCTGATGATGTACTAGAATTGTAAAAAGGTTGTTGAAACTGCTCTCTTCAAAGACCTGAAGGTGAAGAATGAGGGATTTCTCAAAACTCTCATGGATGGCCAGCAGGGTAGCAGTTTTATAGTTTTGATCATTCATACTAGCACGTAAAGTTGTGTACGACTTGACTGACATCGCTCATATCATAATGGTTTCGTTCATATTTCGAAAACAGATCCTGATTGTAGCATGTGTCACCTTGTATAACAAATGATTATTCTATTGTCAATTAAGTTAATTGCTTCTTTTTTTCAAATGAATACTACGTTGCATAAACTCGTAGAGGTATCTCTCTCTCTCTCTCTCTCTCTCTCTCTCTCTCTCTCTCTCTCTCTCTCTCTCTCTCTCTCTCCATTAACTAAATTGGAAAGTGCAAGCTCGAGTTTTCTGGGCAGAATTAACATTTTATGTTTGCAACTTCTCTTTTTAACGCTATCATGGAGGTGTGTAAGAACACATTTCAAAACATTGCTCTACCTCGTACATACATACACATGGTTTCCATTCTGAGTAAAATGGGAGAATGATATAAAGAAATGAAGATATGAAAATCTACCTTTAAAAGGCCCTTTTAATCAATAGGCGTAAGAGGAGATGATGATGATGATGATGATGATGATCTTTAAAAGAATATTTGCAAATCTGTACCTTGATCTTTCACTGTCTCGGGGTAGAGTTCTCTTGCTTGGGGGTACACTCATTATCATTATTATTATTATTATTATTATTACTATTATTATTATTATTATTATTATTATTATTATTATAATTATTATTATTATTATTACTTACTTACTACGCTACAGCCCTAGTTGGAAAAGCAGGAGGTTATAAGCCCAGGGGCCCAAACAGGGGAAATAGCCCAGTGAGGAAAGGAAACAAGGAAAAATTGAATAAATTAAAAACATTAACAACATTAAAATAAATATCTCCTATATGAACTATAAAACCTTTAACAAAACAAGAAGAGAAATTAAATAGAATAGTGAGCCCGAGTGTACCCACAAGCAAGAGAACTCTAACCCAAGACAGTGGAAGACCATGGTACAGAGGCTATGGCACTACCAAAGACTATAACTGAATTCTTATTCCCAAACTAATAACTTTCATAAAATCTCATCTCTTTGAACTAACTTGTTTTCCCTATTCTTCCTTCGTTACTTATCATTATTTACCGATATTATTGAGCTTCCACTGTTATCTTATTCCCTATATTTTCTTTTACATCGCCATCATATAAACCTGATCCTTAAGCCTTATATCTTCGCTCAATTATAAAAAAATTTTCAAGACTCTAGCTCTACCATTAATTAGTTTTAACTAACGTTCTATCTCTGGAACCCACAACGATTTAGATTCGGAAGATGACTTCACTTCATAAAAAAATGTAATGAATAATTTGTTTTAATGTAAGTAAGCGAAGAATAAATCTTTGTTCTATCTTGAATTATAAATTACATCCAAAAGTTTTCCCTTTTTTTAAGTCTGGATATCGCGCAAAATTAATGTACTTTTGGGCGCACTAATTGATGAACTCTTGAAGGTTCATTACTTGATGATGATCAAAGAGTTTTATTACCTGGGTTTAAGGTAAAGGCCGTAAATGAGAAATTAATTAAATATGAGACAAAAAAGTGAAAGCTGGAAGAACGCCCATTGTTTAATTATCTTTTCTTACTCTAATGAAGTTATCAGTTGAAAATGATGTTGCAGACTACAGCTGCTGCTGCTGCTATTATTGTTATTGTTATTGTTATTGTTGTTGTTATTGTTGTTATTATTACTTGCTTAGCTACACTAAACCCCCAGTTGGAAATACAGGATGCTATAACCCCAGGGGCCCCAACAGGGAAAATAGCCCAGTGAGGAAATGAAAGACGGAAAAATAAAATATTTCAAGAACAGTAACATTAAAACAAATATTTTTTATGTAAACTATGAAAACTTTAACAAAACAAGGGAAAAAGAAATTAGATAGAACAGTGTGACCGAGTGTACCCTCAAGCAAGAGAACGCTAACCCAACACAGTGGAAGACCATAGTACAGAGGCTATGGCACTACCCAGGACTAGAGAACAGTGGTTTGATTTTGGAATATGCTTCTCCAGAAGAGCTGCTTATCATAGCTAAAGTCTCTCTTCTACCCTTACTAGAGGAAAGTAGCCACAGAACAATTACAGTGCAATAGTTAACCCCTTGGGTGAAGAAGAATTATCCTGTGGATAAATTGTATATATTATATATTTAGAGCAGGATAATATAGTTTCTTTCATCCTTTAATTTTAAATGACAGCATCAGCAATCCGCCATTAAATCAACAAAGTGGGATAAGTATATCAGGACATTTTTGTTGCAAAAATATAAAAAAAATATAAAAAGCAAAGGGACGAGTTGTTTATTGGGTAATTTTGCCATTTAAAAAAAAAATCACATGAATAATTCACATTAAACATGAAAGCGATATAATGACTAGTTGTTAAGACTCTTTTTCAGTCATTACTAGGTTTTACTATATAATGAACATAACTGTTTCATTTCGATGTTCCATCAAGAGAATAAAATGTTTATTAGGGTAAAACATTTACTTTTATCTGAATAAATGTTTCCAATCAAACATTACTGAGAACGATTCTATGAAAGAAATAGTATTGTCAAGTCAAGTGCTGAACGTAATTTTATTAACAATAATAGCCCTAAAATGTTAAATACTAATAATTTCACAAATTTTAATATCAATGATAATGCTAATAATTTAAATGATAATAATTTCAATAATTTTAATACTAATTATAATTTTAATAATAACTTTAATCGTTTTGATAATAATTTCAATAATTATAATAATACTTTTAATAATTTCTATATGCCGATAGTTTTCAAAACAAACTCTCCCAGGGTGTTTTAAGGGCAGTGGTAACCACAGTGCAGGTTTTCCACGAAGCAAAAATACTCATCATTACAAAAATCCGGAATATTCATGAATCAAATGTTACATATAACTAACAATTATTCTTCGTTCAAGGGCTAACTCCCGCACTGTAAATGTTCATTGACTACTTTACTTTTGGCAGGGGTAGAAGAGAGACTTTTAGCTATGGTAAGCAGCTCTTCTAGGAGAAGGACACTACAAAATTAATAGCCTATGTACCATGGTCTTCCACTGTCTTGGATTAGAATTCTCTTGTTTGAGGGTTCACTTGGGCACGCTGTTCTATGTTATTTCTTTCTCGCTCCTGTTTTTTTAAGCTTTTATGGTTTATATATGAATGTATATGTATGTGTATGCATATATATATATATATATATATATTATATACTATATATATATATATATATATATATATATATATTATATATATATATTATATATATATATATATTATATATATATATATATTATATATATATATGCATAATGTTGTTACAGTTCTTAGTATATTTCATTCTAATTGTTTATTACTTATCTTGTGATTTCTTATTTGCTTGTTTCCTTTCCTCACTGGGCTATTTTTCCCTGTTGGAGCCCTTAGGCTTAAAGTATCCTGCTCTTCAAATTAGGGTTAAACCTTAGTTTGTAATAATAATAATAATAATGGTGATGTTTAGTATTCTCAACTTTGAGACTAATTTACGGATTAGTTTTAATCGGTTAATAAAGTCACTTGCAAATTTCTGGTATTTATCGCAAACCATGTACAGAAACAAGCGTACATTTCAAGTATTCATTAATTCATCCACCTATTCTAACTACATAAAGTGACCATAGATATTTTTCCATTTCCAATTAGTTAGTTAGATAGAAACTATGTAAAGCAACAGCTGATGATTTCATGTATTTGTTCTATTAAGTTCTTATACTAATCCATCTTGAATGATACGTGTGTAACCAATAATAATTTCCATATTATCCTAATGTAGGTAAAAATAATTTAGAAAAAGAGGACTATGAAGCATAAAGTAGATGGTGATGTATGGTGAAATATTGATTTAAAAGCTCAAGCTAGAAAATACTGGAGAAATCTAACCGAGGCCCTTCGCGTCTATAGGCGTACGAGATGATGATTGGTGAAATATTGATTTATAAGCTCAAGATAGAGACGACTGGCAAAATCCAACCGAGGCCCTTTGCGTCTAGAGGCGTAGATGATGATGATTGGTGAAATATTGATTTAAAAGCTCAGGATAGAGACGACTGGCGAAATCTAACCGAGGCCCTTTGCGTCTAGAGGCGTAGGAGATGATGATTGGTGAAGTATTGATTTAAAAGCTTAAGATAGAAAATACTGGCGAAATCTAACTGAGGTCCTTCGCGTCTATAGGCGTAGGAGACGATGATTGGTGAAGTATTGATTTAAAAGCTCAAGATAGAGACAACTGGAGAAATCTAACCGAGGCCCTTTGCGTAAATAGACGGAGGAGGAGATGATGATGATGATGATGATTACTTTTCTTAGTGTAATGACCTTTTCGTGTTGCGTGTGGAGGTAAATACAATTAATAATGTATTTTCCCGAAGTGAAATGCTTCATAATAGTATTCAGTTTCTAATCTGTAAAACGAGAAAATTTCTAAAAAGTCAATTATCCTCAGGGAGGAAATATTTTCTAATTAGTGTAGATATAAAAGAATTCCTCTTGCGTTTTGAGCTAAGCATGGGAGGGACGAGAAAAAAAAATCACTTTGTTTAACAGGTTAAATCTAATGTAAAATCATGAATGAAATGCAAGGAACTTAATTCTAACTATTAATTTTCAGTTAATTATTCACGATTAAAGGAAAAACTGATTAAACGCAAGAAAAATGAAGAATATCTTCAGGCTTTAAATAAAAAGAAAAATGAGACAAAGAGTGATTTTGAATTAGAATTTCAACCGAAGGATAATTCTAACTTTACAAAATATTAAAAAATAAATGTCCAAAAAAAGAAAGTATACAATTTCTAGGAACAACAGTGATAGGCATCTTCCACAATGGAATAAAGCAGATGAATTTAAATGTTGCAGCTTTTAGTAATTTGCATTTCACTTGATAGCAAAGCATACCAAAACTAAAGGGGCACTCAATAGAGCGCAGACCTCCGCCGTGGCAGCATATTTCTCGACCTTGACCTTTGACCTTAACATGTATTCATTGGCGTAGATTTTCATACACTCAAATCTCAAATATGAACCAAGTCTGAAGTCTCTGTGACAATGATGGCAAAACTTGATAACGCGAATTGGACATTTTGATCAACCGTGACCTTGACCTTCGACCTTGACCTTCCAAAATTTAATCATTTCCAGCTTTTTACATAATAGTTAATCCTCCCAAGTTTCATTACTCTACGATTAAAATTGTGGCCAGGAAGCTGTTCACAAAGAAACAAATACACAAACAGGGGCAAAACATAACATTCCAACTTTGTTGGTGGAGGTAATACCAAGAGCAGTTTGAAATATTTTGCAAAGTTCTATTTTCCGTTTTTTTTTCTTTTTTAGAAATAACCTCATTGGCCAGAATCGTTATTCCTATTCTGATAGAAGGTGCTAATCTTTAATGGTTATAAATAATAATTACAAGATTTCAAAGAAATTAAGACGATTAGGAAAACCATTAGTAAAGTTCTGTTCTGAGCTTCATTAATGTCGTTCCGATTTCAGGGGTAAGAGTGCTCTGAACTTTTTGAACATACGGGCATTTATAGGTCATGGTGGTTATTGATAAACAGAATTGGTGAATGTGACTCGTAAAGTCAAGATATCTTACATAGAGTCAGAAAAATATCCTTAACTTAATTTCTTTTTTCAAATTATTAGCATATCTAAAGTCTTCATATAGGAAAATATTTTCACGGCAAAATCAAAACCCTGTAAGAGCTAATGGAATGCCAAGCAGTTAAATACGACAACTAGAAAAGCGCTCCGAGAGTGCTCGAAACCAGCTTGCCTTTCCCAGAATCAATTTAGACCGCAGGCGTATTTGAAGTCTATGTTAAGGTCAGGGTTAATTCGGTCGACCTTTTGCTTGACCTTGACCTTTGACCGGGAATTTCAAAATTCAATCATTTCCACGTCTCAGCATAAAAATTAATCCCTCAAAGTTCAACAACTCTTCGAGTAAAATTGTGGACTGGAAGTTGTTCACAAACAAACAAACGGACAAAGAAGGTGGCAAACATAACCTCCTCCCAACTTCGTTGGCAGAAGTAATTAGAATAAATAAGAACTGCATAAAAGCATAATGTAGATCAACGCAATATAATGTAAATTGCAGAAATAAAATTTCAGTGTAAACCTAAAGATACAACCTGACATGAAAAAGAGATGGTATACAGTAAGTCTGATCCAACCTGTATCCCTAATAGATCAAAGTAATGGTCAGAGAATCATTTGAAAAATGCATTAGGACGAGAAGAGGGCTATGTTTGATACAAAATTAATGAAGTAACGAGAGCTTCCGTGTGTTGAAGGAGAGATACTTCCAAAGCCCATTAGATCGAGCAATAAGAGATGGACTAAAGAAAAAGCCAGATTATAATTATCGCGTTTTTTTATCTTTTGAAACTGAACCATCACTGATCTCTGTTGCCTCAATTCCAGATAACTTCAAATTGATCAATCAATCTCCATCTCACATATACTGTACTCGTGTTTTGAAATGTTTTCTTATCAAATACTGTATATTTCGGCGTATAAGGCAACCTACAGATAAGACGACCCCCCCCCCCCCTTTCTAAGCAAAATTAGTTGATTTTAGTTCATATCGTAGGTATAAGACGACCTTTAAAAATCGAAACTTGACCTTGAAAATAAAAAACCATGAAATAAAGTACAGTATTAATATTAATACTAACAAAAATAACAACATCGATCCTTTCATCATGCTTACTGCAGAATGTAAGCATGAAATGCATTCTATGCAGGGTTGCCAAATACGTGCTGCCTCATTGGATGTTTTCTTTAAGTAACCAAACGACATCATACTTTGTCTATATTTCATTAAAATTAGTCGCATTACGTTTTCTTTTCTTCGTTCTTGCAACAAAAGTATTACGCAGACTCCATACTCAGAAAAATAAAATGCCTTATGAAGCTCTTCTGAAATCCATGGAAACCAAAATAGATTGTTCCAAATGGTAGAAGATAAGAGAGAAATGGTAATGAAAAGATTAATATCAAATCGTTATCAAAATGAAAGTTAGAAATTGACATGCTATCTGAAAAAAGTGCCATCTTCAGTCAAGAGTGAGGATTCTGAGGTTTTGTTAAAGTGGAAATAAAAAAGAGGAAGTGCTAAACGATACAGACGTGAATATATTTCTTACAATTTTATTAATTCTGTGTCAGTGACTAATGAAGATGTATGATACTGATATGAAGCTCAGAGAAGAGAAAAACCCAAGAGTTTGATGAGATTACAATAGAATTGTTACTGGTCGAACATAGTGGGGTAAGTCAAGCAACAGGCTCAGCAGATAAAGTGGTTTTAGTGAAACAAGAAAGTAAGAAGTTTTAGAAAGATTAAAAGTGTTGTACAAGACTTTCTTTTGCAGAAAAAAATATAACGACTTGGACGAAGATTCAAAGTGATGCATAATGCAAAATGTATAGTATTGAAGATAATTTGTTGAGACATTTAAAGTTGATGCAAATGCCGTATGAAACAGAGGTGCATCTAGTCCCAATTGCTATACAATATCTTTAAGTGATTTGAGAAGAAAATATTTGAGATTTAGGCGATCTTTTATCATTTACGAAAGAAGGTATTGTACGAGCTGGGGAATGACTGATATTTTCTAAAATTACAATGATTATCGCTGAAAAAGATGCCTTTTTATTTTATTTTATTTTTTTTTTTTTTGCGGGATGTAATAGTTTAAGGTAAATGTAAGTAAGAGCAAAGAAATGAGAATAAGGGCAAAGTCAGACGCTAGAGCAATGTAGTTACGATGGTGCAAGAATACAAGTTCGTGATTCAGAGTGTTATAGTAGGTTACTTTGTGGATCGTAATTAAGATGAGAAAACACGTAAATCCCAAGATAGATGGAGCAGGGCGAGTTCAAAATATTTTGAGAGGAATTTGGGAGCCTTTAGGAAAAAAAAGTATAAAATGAATAAAAACGAGTTGTTAAGCCAATTATCTTTTAGTGGCAGTGAAGTGCAAATAAAGAAAAAAAGTAGACAGATGAGCATTATAAATGCAAAATACGGGTAGAAGCCTGAATTAAGAGGGACAGAAATGTGCAGATACGTGGATGTAGTAGAAAGAACGTTGTTGGTACATGGATCATAATTTCGAATATATTATTTACGTGAAAAGAATGGAGGACGACAGGATAGTGAAAAAAAGATGGAGTTTAGAAGTGTTTCGAAGAAGGCAGAGAGGAGGCCATATTAGAGCTAAGTAGATGGAGTCAATTCACTGGAAGAACAACTAGAAAAGTTGGATTTTAACATCCAGAGAGAGCAATAGTAAATGTTAATGGTGCAGGGTGTCAACGAAAACTATTGAGCTCCTGATTGACTCATCAATCGAAATTGATATTTTTTTTCACTGGATCCACCCACTTATTGTTTCAGTATATAGCGTATTGTTAATCATAATATATATGTATATATATATATATATATATATATATATATATATATATATATATATATATATATATATATACATTCAAATAAGCCATATAGTCTGCTACATTAATATCTGGAATCTCTCTTATGCCTCAGGATCAGAGACTCCAAGGGGAATAAACTCAGAGATAATAGCTTCTGGCCGGCGGGGGGAATCGAACACTGGTCCAGAAAACTGGTACGAACCAAAGTAGCATACTATTTAGCCACAAAAAGATATAAATTTCAATGAATATTCTCCTATACTCACACCTGTTGAATTCAGGTTTTCTGTACTTAAAATTGAAATCAACCCGGCCGGCCAAAAGCTATTACCTTCGAGTTGATTCCAATTTAGGTCTCTGTACCCAGGTATAAAAGAGTATCAAGATATAAAGGTGATAGAATATATGGCTTATTAGAATATGAAAAAAAGTCTAAATGTGCAAAATTTATCATATATTTATATATATATATATATATATATATATATATATATATATATGTATATATATATATATATATGTGTGTGTGTGTGTGTGTGCGCGTGCGCGCGCACGTGCATGCATGTGTGTATGTAAATAAGCAAAATCAAATTTTTCTGTAATTAAAATCCTCACACGTTATATAAACGTGAAATTGAGACCTCAATAACAAGTGTTTCCCCCTTTCTTTCTAGATTCTTTGTATTCTTACTAGAATTCTAGTACAATGTCATGTCTCTTATCCAAATGAAGATTTCACTGGTTTTCCCTTGGAAACAAGTCTTTGACAAATGTCATCTTATGAGTTCTATACAAAAAAAAATTCTTATCTTTAAGATTTATATCTCCATGGCAACATGATCTCTCTCTCTCTCTCTCTCTCTCTCTCTCTCTCTCTCTCTCTCTCTCTCTCTCTCTCTCAAGATTTTATTAATTGGAACTATTGTGCCGTCTGCTTGTTTCCAACTTCTTTAGAGAGAGAGAGAGAGAGAGAGAGAGAGAGAGAGAGAGAGAGAGAGAGAGAGAGTTTCAGATCGTTTGAATTTGGCTCGTATGCGAAAGGTCATTCATATATATATATATATATATATATATATATATATATATATATATATATATAGTTCGTCAATCGATCGTCCTCTATTCCTTCCTCTGCTTCTTTTCTAATCTCTAGGGACCCATTCTGTTATTATTATTATTATTATTATTATTATTATGATTATTATTATTACTATTATTATTATTATTATTATTATTATAACTAACTAAGCTGCAACCCTAGTTGGAAAAGCAAGATGCAATAAGCCCAAGGGCTCCAACAGTGAAAAATAGCCCAGTGAGGAAAGGAAATAAGGAAATAAATAAACGATATAAGAAGTAATGAACAATGGAAATAAAATATTCTAAAAACATTAACATTAAAACAAATATTTTATATATAAACTACAAAAAGACTTATGTCAGCCTGTTCAACATGAAAACATTTGCTGCAAGTTTGAACTTTTGAAACTAATGATTCAACTACCCGACTACGAATATCATTCCACAACTTGGTCACAGCTGGAATAAAACTTCTCGAGTACTGTGTAGTATTGAGTCTCATGATGAAGAAGGCCCGACTATTTGAATTAGCTGCATACCTAGTATTACGAACAGGATGGAATTGTCCTGGAAGATCTAAATGTAAAGGATGGTCAAAATTATAAAAAATCTTATGCAACATGTATAATGAACTAATTGAACGACGGTGTCAGAGATTAATATCTAGATCAGGAATAAGAAATTTAACAGACCGTTAGTTCCTGTCCAACAAATTAAGATGAGAATCAGCAGCTATATACCAGACTGGAGAACAATACTGGAAACAAAAAAGAACAAAAGGAGCGTATGAGGTGGACTATCCTTAAAACAGCACTCTTTGGTGTAGATGCAACAGTTCCCCCTTTACTTAAACCAGATGGCTCTGTTACTCACTGTCCAAAGGTAAAGGCAACCCTTTTGGCTGATGTGTTTGACAGCAAGCAGAGTAATAAGAAACTCGAAATTCCTCATTCCTTTTTTCCTGGGGCTGAATTAAGTATTTTTGGGGGGGGGGGATATCGTGAAATTAAAGCTCTCTTAATTGACCTTTATGCTTGTGGAGGTGTAGACCTAAATGGTATTTTTCCTTTGTTTTTTTTTTTTTTATAAAGACATCAGATTTCTTAGCTCCAAAGTTATCTGTTATTTTGCACAAGTTGGCAAGAAGAGGAGCTTCTGGTACTTGGAGAATTGGTAATGTTACTCCACTATGTAAATGTGTTTGTGGTAGCTCAAGTCTAACCGATTATCGCCCAACTTCTATAACTCCCATATTATCTACAGTTTATGAACTTTTTTGGCAAAACGTCTTAATAGGTTTGCTGAAGGTAATCACCTGTTCCCTAGTTTGCAATTTGGTTTTCGTAAAGGCCTTGGAGCATGTGATGCCCTTATCAGAATCTCCAATGCTGTATAGAAAGCTCTTGATTGTGGTCAGGAAGTTCGTATGATTGGCCTTGATTTTAGTAGTGCCTTTGACCGTATTAATCATGAGGCCTTTGTTTTCAAACTCAAACAGTTGGGAGTGGGTGGTCGTTTTTTAGCATCATTGTTGAATTTTTAAGTAATAGATCGCAAAGAGTTGTTGTTGATGGTCACCATAGTGAGCATAAAAAAGTGATATCTGGTGTTCCTCAGGGTAGTGCTCAAGAGAGCTTTAATTTCACAAGATCGAAAAGTTAAACTAGTTAGTTCAGCCTACGGAAAACAGGAATGAGGAAAATCGAGTTTCTCACTAATCTGCTTTTTATGAAACACATCAGCCAAAAGGATTGCCTTTCCCTTTGGATAGTGAGTGACAGAGCAATCTGGTTTAATGTCCATCTATTGTCTGCCATTGCCATTGTATGTCCAGCCCATGTCCTTATCTTTTTCTTACAAGTTATTAGAATATCCTCTACTTTAGTTTGCTCTCATATCTATGTTTCTCTTTATCTGTCTCTTAGTGTTATTCCCATCATTATTCTTTCCATTGCTCTTTGAGTTGTAACTATCTTATGTTCTTAAGCTTTATTAAGGCTCCAAGTTTCTGACGCATAAGTTAATACTGGTAGGGGGATATCATTAAATACTTTTCTTTTTAAGGAAAGTTGCATTTCACTTTTTGTTTCAATGAATTCAATGAATATTGGTTGTA
>NC_090746.1:9554163-9564163 GCF_036898095.1 Palaemon carinicauda
AAAACTGTAAGCGGGATAGGCATCTTAACCCATCGATGACGAGTGAAAGTCATTATAGGTAGAAGTGAAACGGTCAGTACACTGTTGATGGAATGACAAATTAAATTAAATTGAATTAAGTCTTTTTATAGTTATACATGATTTATCTATTTTAATGTTGTTAATATTTTTTAAAATATATAATTTTAATTTTTCGTTACTTCTTATATCGTTTATTTCTTTGTTTTCCTTTCCTCCCTGGGTTATTTTTTCGTGTTGAAGCCCTTGGGCTTATCGCATCTTGCTTTTCTAAATAGGGTTGTAACTTACCTAATAATATTAATTATAACTAGCGGAACCAGTGTAAATTACACAAAATGATATTTTCAATACTAATTACCTTGTTCCTAACCTATACATGTTTGACTAAAATGTCCCGAGATTAATTTTATAATCTAAGCTATGGAAATTAATAGAACTCAAAATTTTTTGTATAATATTAAAAAAAAAAAAGTCAGGTGCTAAAGACAAAATTGGGAAAACTATATAAAATGTCCTTTAGTTAAGTATTCAAAGTCTAATGTGAATTTGTAATAGTATACCAAAAAATTATTTCCGTTTTCTTTAAAGCGGGGGACACAAAATAAATAACAAACACGCTATCGTATTAATATATAGATGATAATAAAAATAGAAAGATGATCATCGACATTTAACACATTAATATCAGAAAGTTAAATTCCCTATAACAGAGAAGATGAAAAATGGTAAATGTTTTATCTTTCTTTCAGAATCATACAAAAAGACAATGCCAAGGTATACAATTAAACAACAATGTCTGTTCTTCAAAATAATCTATATGTGAAAAATTCTCAATAGTAAATTAACTACCGGCAATTTCATTTAGTGCCTATATACTGTAAGTGACCCAAAAAACCCTGCTAAATGAATTAGTAATACTCTGTTAAAAATTTGCATGAAAAAAAAACCATAAATGTCTGGCAACATTTATTCCAGGATTTTTACCGTTTTAAAAACGGATATATTACATAAAGGAGTGATATTACGATCACCAAACCGTCAAATATAAGTGCAATATATGGTAAAATTACGGTCGCCTGAATTTTACTGAAATACGGCTAAGAGCAGTATATTTTCTACGAAGAATTTCCGATTAATATTAGGGTTTTTTTCAGTGTAAGTTAGTTTTCGAAGTACTGAAAGATCATTGAAAGAGTAGTGTATACAGTTCAAATCTGTGTATGCAATCAATATCAATTAGTTGTGTAACGATTAGAGTGAGGTAGAGAATAGAATCAAAGTGTGATTATTGCAAATATGTTGCAATGTTCGAGGCTGTGGATGTAAACCATGATAAGCACCTCGATTTGGCCATCGTTAAACTTGGACAGCTTCCATGATGACATATTCACCAATTCGACATACCCTAAGCTCTGTAATTAACATTTGAATGCATGTGTTGATTGCACGGTCCAAAAGACGATCATTTTGAAAATTATTTCAATGTTGAATTATGAATAAAAAAAATCCGTGATTATAGCTAAACAGAGATGCAGTTTAAAGAGAACTGCAATTTTCTTCGATCACTCACATTGTAAATTTTATTTGTGCCATTCTGGTGTTAACACAATTTGTGAAAATTTTCGACCATTATAGAATGCAGAAGATAATAAACTATTCCTTGAATTCTGTTCTCAAAACAAAATGAATTTTCTCATTTTTATTTTGAGAAAAAAAAATCTTTTGTCTAGTTAGCCCTTATAAGTATAGCAAACGTTAGGCCTATATATATTTGAATTGTTTAGAAGGCCGAAAGGCCCAAGGCTTAGTCAAGCTTCCTAAGTAAATTACTTCCTTGTCTTTTCCTTGAATAACCTAATGTTGTTTCTTCCCTTTTCATACACATTCTACAAGAGGGAAATTCCTTATTGTATTTTCCTTATTTTACTTATGTTCCATCCACGATTCATTTCATTACTTGTTTGTCTATATTGATAATAAAACGTTAGTATAGGAAAATTTTCACAATGACTGCAACGATTATTTTCAAACCAAAAGACAGTAATGGATACTATACTCATCATGATGGTTAACACCAATGATATCCATTATCAAGCTATCTTTCTCTCAATCTATAAATTTGAAATGGTGTGCAGATATAAGCAGCAGTAAAGTGTATTGGATTGACTTCCGCACAAATTTCTTACAAGTAAGAATCTTTTCATCATGTTGTTGTTGTAGATAGTTTGGTTCTTGCACCTCTGCAGCCCGTAATCTTTTCATCAATTTTGTGTATACTGCAGCCCATAGATATTTCATCAATTTTGTGTATAAAAGGATTTTGCATCGGACCAGCCTTGAAATTATGAAAAAAAAAAATATGGGAAATCACCTAGTCTTAGTATCAAATTACGTCCCAATTAGCATGGAAAATGTATAAAATAATTACAGTTAAATTTCTTAGCTTTCCATTTTTCTTACATACTGATATACAGAGAGAAAAGAACTTGCTACTAGAGAGCTTGATATGGTTCATTATGTATGGTTTATTAAAGAGTAAAAGTGAGAGAAAGATGATGATGATAACAAGGAGTTTGGGTCATTTGGGAAGGGCTGTTGATGAGTTATTATTTAGGTAACTAGGGGCACAGGTCCAGCGCCATAGCGTAAGTCATTCCAAGATCTAGTAAAACAGGTCAAACACTCATGACCTGGCAGGAAATGACTGTGACGTCACTGGAGCCGGTGGCAGGCATTCCATTAACCCATTGCAACTGTATTGTTCTTTGTTCTAGTGAGCATTTTTTTCGGAATGCCTAATTTGAAGAAAATGTCTAGAAGTGAAACACACATCACTTCTCGGCAAGAAAAAAATGCTAACGGATGGTGTGCAATGAGAGAGAGAGAGAGAGAGAGAGAGAGAGAGAGAGAGAGAGAGAGAGAGAGAGAGAGAGTGAGTTCGGTAAGATGAAATTTAGGTTAAATGAAATTATATCATCAGAACTTCACGTGAATTACACCATGGATTTACTAAGCAGCATATGGTGTAAACAACATGGAAAAAGACTATGCAACAATAGAACGAGAAAGGTTGTGGAACCGCATTTCGGCTCTGATGACGTCATCGCCGTTCGCGAGTGTAGCACCCCGTTCTACTAGAACTTGGGTCATTCAGTGCTGAGGATTAACTGGAAGGAAACCCTTGAGTTCCACTACGATTGAAAGTCAAGAGGTTTTACACCAGATGTTAGGAATATTTAAATCCTAATGATTACACGACAGGATAAATACTGCTGTTAGAAAACGAACAGAAACTCGTTCTTGAAGTAATTATGATTTAGAGATTTTAGTTGAATTTTCCATATGTCATTATTATCACAAAACAATTCATTCTAACCTCATTAACAGCAAACAAATTTTTAAGGGAAACAGCTAAATTAGAAGTAGCAGAAATAAGGACACTCCAAAAATCAAACCATATTTCTCTAGTCTTGGGTAGTGCCATAACCTCTGTACATGGTTTTTCACTGTCTAGGGTTAGAGTTCTCTTGCTTGAGGGTACACTCGGACACACTATTCTATTTTATTTCTCTTCCCCCGATTTTCTTGAAGTTTTTATAGTTTATATATATATAATACCTATTCTAAGGTTGTTACTGTTCGTAAAATATTCTATTTTGATTGTTCATTACTTCTCTTATAGTTTATTTATTTCCTTGTTTCCATTCCTCACTGGACTAATTTTCCTTGTTGGAGCCCTTGGACTTATAGGATCCTGCTTTTCCCACTAGGATTGTAGCTTAGCTAGTAATAATAATAATAATAATAATAATAATAATAATAATAATAATATTATTGATAATACTAATAGCAACAATTGAAGAACTTGTTAAGGGGATTCAAGACTCTAAGACTGTGACTATGCACAGGGGCATCATTGATTGTGTTATCATAGCAAGTAACGTTAAAACAAAACTTGATTTCACGAACGACACTGATATATCTTAAAGTATCCCGTCTTACTACGATGTAAAGAATATAAAGTACTATATGTGTATGGGAGAGTGTCGGTGAACAGAGTAGTTATCTCTATAGATAATACAAAATTTAAAAATAACTTTAAAACAAATAACGGGAATCTGTCCTCCCTTAAGGGTTGTTTCTTTAAATAGGGGACGTTTAAAATATTTATTATAAAACGAAATTCATTTTTATCTTTTTTGTTTAATAATCAACAGCAGGCTGATATAAGTATACAAAGACTATAGTGGTTATTTCAATTTGGTGCATCTACAAAGTGAGCCAATAATAATTTTTAAGTGTATGAATTGCACTATGGAAAAATACATTTTCAATTGGTTAATATTATGCTCAAATAATAATTTTCCGATTTTTTTCAAACAAGAGTACCACGCAAACTCTTTAGTTTGCATTATTAAGCTTATTCCACATTTTCAACACTCAATGTGAGTGTAGGTGTACTGTCCACATAATGTCCAAACATTCAGAAGAAATAGATATTTTGCGTCTGTTGCCATACACAGCGCATCGTTTATTTTTTTTTCTTGAATTTAATCAGTTAAAGAAATTTGTTATCTCATTGGTTTCTGTTTTTTACCTCCGTTTCGAAGAGGTTGTTTTCGCCCCTGTCAGTCTGTTTGTTTGTTTGTGAACAACTTCCTGGCCACAATTTTACTCATAGAGTAATGAAACTTTCAGGGATTGTTATGTTGAGACGTGGAAGCGATTCAATTTTGAAAGTCCTAGGCCAAAGGTCAAGGTCAAGGTCGATCAAAAGATCGACCGAACTAACCCTAACCTTAACCCCAAGTTCTCAAATGGTTGTCACACAGACTACGGTCTAAAATTGATTTTGGGAAAGGCAAGCTGGTTTCGAAAAATAAGCTACCAGGGCGGAGGTCTGCACTCTCTGAGTGCTTTTCTAGTTGTACCTTTTTTTCATAACATCAACGAGCGACTTGTCTTTTTAATCTAATGAAAATGAAAATGTTTTATTGTTGATTCCTTTACCCAGCATTCCCCTCACGGAAACAGTGAAATTCTTCTTGCTGGTTTCTCCTCCTCAAAAAATTCAAACAAATCTCCGGCTGTCTAGAACAATCCTATGAAGACATCTTTTCGAGGTCCCGTTTTTAGGACTATAAATATTCTGAATAGCGAGATCAGTAAAGGCCACACCCAAGGCTTTGGTCCCACTGCTAAGAAATAATACATTTTCGTCCTTGCCTCTTTCTCCATTCTTTAAATGTTTAAAGGCCACTCATGAATGGCAGAGGCAAGGGACAGTGACATTGCCCAAGGCCGCTCATCAATGGCAGAGGCAAGGGACAATGACATTGCCCTATCAAGCAGATAATGCCATAGACACTGATCATATATATATATATATATATATATATATATATATATATATATATATATATATATGATCTGCGCCCAAGGCCCCTCTCTACCCAAGCTAGGACCAAGGAGGTCCAGGCAATGGCTGCTGATGACTCGGCAGATAGACCTATAGGTTCCCCTAAACCCACTATCCTTAACTCATAAGGATGGTGAATTTGCAGCAACCAAAGGAACTAACGAGTTTGAGGGGGAATCGAACCCCATTCTAGTGTACACCAGTCAGGGACGTTACCACATCGGCCACCACAACCCCTAAAGTAACTTAATCATTGCGATGGTCTGTCTTCCTTTCCCTTTGTTTTACTCATTTAATATCATTACTTTTCTCTTGCAGATCTTCATCTTGTAAACAATAGAATCTTGAAGTTTTTTGTGTCTCAAAAACAAATTTACAGAGAGAGGGGAAGTATTATTTGCTCAAGGGTATCAAAAACGAAAAGGCTTTGTTACCATTGTGCTTCTTCATATAATGAGTCTCTCTCTCTCTCTCTCTCTCTCTCTCTCTCTCTCTCTCTCTCTCTCTCTCTCTCTCTCTCTCCTAAGTTTTGAGTTTACATATTAGAGCGATTCTCTTGACTACTTAAAACACAAATCTTTTTCTTCAATAAGCTCCTCATAATATTATTCAACAATATATTTTCAAGGACCTCTTTGCATAAATCTGGTTAATGCATATTGCATTATTCCCCTCTTCTAAAAATAAAATACGATTCATCTTATTGAAAATGCTGATACTTTTAGAGGTATATCTTGCAATTATCCAGTGAAAACACTGGCTCTGAAATGCAGTTTTTCTCGGGTTTCCTTTTGATATAAATCACAATACATCCCCATTTAAATTTCAAGCTGATAACGCGGGAGACATGATGACCTGCTATGACGTCATCAGGGGGAGGGGCTTAGTTCGCCCAGAATCTTTACAGTGACAAAATTACCCTGGAACTCCCAAACAGTTCTTGCGCTGAACCTCTTGTGATTGGAATTTTCAATATTCGGGTGAAATTTTTCATCCAGTTAGTTATGTCACACGATCATTTGTTAATATATTCAAGCAACGAAACATTTAAGACAAGAAATGAGGCTTTTTTACTTGGTATATTTTCTATAAAGTGAATTCGGGAAAGTTCTCTCTCTCTCTCTCTCTCTCTCTCTCTCTCTCTCTCTCTCTCTCTCTCTCTCTCTCTCTCACACAATAAAACTACTCTTTAAAAGCGCGGCAAGTCTTGTTTTAGATACTTATAAAATACATTGTTAATCAACTATTCTGAAATATTTTCCCGTAGAATCGTCAATCTGTAACAATGCTTGACGAAGATTTTCTAACAGAACTAATTAAAGCAGAATTCCTTCCTTTAACAACGGAAAGCCCTGTTCCTTGCATGGCAATGCTAGAGACATGTTGATTAAACTTAGAATTACCCCCTTCCTTTGGCTAGCTGTGCCTGTTATGGCAGTTCAAATCAATTTTTGAACTGAACATCTAATGGTGGTTGATTGATTGATTTGAGGCGACACTTTTCCTAAACCAATATAATTAACCATATCAGGATTTTAAACCTATTATTATTATTATTATTATTATTATTATTATTACAAGTTACGCTACAACCATAGCTGGAAAAGCAGAACACTATAAGCCCAAGGGCTCCCACAGGGAGAGATAGCCCAGTAAGGAAAGGAAACAAGGAAATAAATATACTAAAATCTTGATAAGATCCTCTAGAAATGATAATAATAGAGAGAGAGAGAGAGAGAGAGAGAGAGAGAGAGAGAGAGAGAGAGAGAGAGAGAGAGAGAGAGAGAGAGAGAGAAGACAAGTTAAT
The DNA here is from genome assembly GCF_036898095.1 of Palaemon carinicauda. NCBI lineage: Eukaryota > Metazoa > Arthropoda > Malacostraca > Decapoda > Palaemonidae > Palaemon > Palaemon carinicauda. Next base: position 9,561,411 of record NC_090746.1, read on the forward strand.
GGGAACTAATGTTCTTGGAGATTGACCTGTGGATACTAGGAAGTTCTTAACTTTTCCAATCTTAGAGACACAACGTTGATCAGCAAAGACCTCATACCTGCGACCAGCGTCTTTTACTGAAGGGACGACGACGGAAAAAAAAAAAAAAAAAAAAAAAAAAAAAAAAAAAAACTAGCATTTTGGGATATGAAAAGAAATCCTTCAACCACAAGTACCTCTAGGGCCTTCGATCCCTCAGAACACGTGGCTCAGAATAAGTGTTTCATCCTTGCCCTGCCAAACTTTCTTGCTTTTGTTTTTTGTTAAGTTATTGCCTTCCGTTTCCTAAGAGGCAGATCTGTCGCTTCTTTTGTAGTTCAGGCCTTCTCCATTATGGGGCTCAATACTACACAGTATTCTATTAGTTTTATTCCAGCTGTGACCAAGTTGTGGAATTATCTTACTAATCAAGTAGTTGAATCGGTAGAACTTCATAAGTTCAAACTTGAAGCATTTTTTTTTTTTTATGTTAAACAGGCTAACAGAAGTCTCTTTTTAATATTTTATATATGAAAGATCTGTTTTAATGTTGTTAATGTTCTTAAAAAAATTCATTTTAATTGTTCATTACTTCTCAAATCGTTTATTTCCTTATTTCCTTTCCTCACTGGGCTACTTTCCCTTTTTCCTTATTATGTGTTGAGTTAGAGATCTTTTGCTTGAAGGTACATTTGAGCACACTATTCTATCTGGTTTCTCTTCCTCTCGTTATTTTGAAGTTTTTAACCTCTTCTTATTTCTAAGTTTTTATAGTTTATATGTGAAAGATTTATTGTTGGAGGTCTTGGGCTTATAGCATCCTGCTTTTCCAACTAGGGATGTAGCTTGGCTAATAATAATAATAATAATAATAATAATAATAATAATAATAATAATAATAATAATAATAATAATACCGCCTTTTTCCTTCATATTTTCCTTATTCATCTTCTGACCTGAGCTATAAAAGATATTAGGTTGCCCATTTCATTACCCATAAACAACTAATGATAAACTATATTTACTGATATTCAGCAACTCTGGAATATTGTTAGACATCTATATCACTTTCATAATTTCCCTTGATAACATATAATGGCTTATGAAAGGTATAGATTATTAAGTACTTGATGGAAAATTGGAGTATACAATATGCTTTCATCATTCTTATTTCTTTTATTTCTTTGATGTACAATTGTCCCGTAATACAATTTTCAAATCGGTAAGTGCTTTAAAGACCATATAATACATTCAATTATTTTTATTCTTTATTATCGAAAAAATGGTTCACTTGAATATAACAACTTCGTCTTGATTAAATCATACACAAAATCCTGAGTGTCCTCTCTCTCTCTCTCTCTCTCTCTCTCTCTCTCTCTCTCTCTCTCTCTCTCTCTCTCTCTCTCTCTCTCTCTCTCTCTCTCTCTTCAGTTTTACAAAGCAGTCTTTAGTATCTTCTTGGTTTTCAAAAGCACGTCTATACACTTAGATTTTGTCATCATTTAGTAAGAGAAGCCCATAAACCCATTTTTTACTCAGTAACCAAATTAATTTCAAATATGATGAAAATATGTTTCTTTTGCATGATAATTATAATTCTAATTTGATATCCTTAATTTTCATTAACACTAAAACATCTTGACTCCAGTCATTTTTATATAAATATTACGTGCTCGTAAAGCTGAACTAAGTCTCTCTTCGATATGGAAAAAAACATGTATGCAGTTATTTCTAATAGTCAGGCCTTCCCCATCATGAGGCTTAATACTGCACAGTATTCTAAAAGTTTTATTCCAACTGTGACCAAGTTGTGGAATGATCTTCCAAAGTCAGAGAAGGTAAAACTTCAAAAATTCAAACTTGCAGCAAATGTTTTTAAGTTGAACAGGCTGACATAAGTCATTTTATAATTCATATATGAGAGATCGGTTTTAATGTTGTTACTGTTCTTAAAAAATCTTATTTCAATTGTTCATTGCTTCTCATATAGTATACTAATTTCTTTATCTCCTTTCCTCGATGGGTACAAGAGACTCTTTAGCTATGGTAACCAGCTCTTCTAGGAGAAGGACACTCCAAATTCAAACCATTTTTCTCTAATCTTGGGTAGTGCCATAGCCTCTGTACCATGGTCTTCCACTGTCTTGGGTTAGAGTTCTCTTGCTTGAGGGTACACTCGGGCACATTACTTTATTTAATTTCTCTTCCTCTTATTTTGTTAAAGTATTTATAGTTTATATAGAAAATATTTATTATACTGTTGTTACTGCTTTTGAAACATTTTATTTTCCCTTGTTTCCTTTCCTCACTGGGCTATTTTCCCTGTTGGGGCCGCTGGGCTTATAGCATCCTGCTTTTCCAACTAGGGTTGAAGCTTAGCAATTAATAATAATAATGATAATAATAATAATTTATCCCTGTTGGAGTCATTGGGCTTATAACATCCTCCTTATCCAACTATAGAGTAGTAGTAGTAGTAGTAGTAGTAGTAGTAGTAGTAGTAGTAGTAGTAGTAGTAGTAGTAGTAGTAGTAATAATAATAATAATAATTATCATTATTATAATAATAATAATTATCATTATTATAATAATAATATATATAAATTTATATATATATATATATATATATATATATATATATATATATATATATATATATATATACACTTTACACAAATAGACACTCACAAAAGAGTGCTTTTTGTGTTAATTTTCTAACCATAAAAATTTCTCTC
>NC_090746.1:9569163-9579163 GCF_036898095.1 Palaemon carinicauda
CTTAATGGATATTTACATACATAGATTAATTCATGCTTCATATTATAACAGGAGGACGTACCAAGATATTCTTGGCAGTCTTCAACATGACCCGTCCCAAGCGTTCTGGCATTACGTTATGTAAGATTAATTACATTTTTTGCATCCTTAAATTAGTAGTTATATCTAGTGTATATTTATCTCAGGAATGGGATATTAACTACCTCCGCCAACGATGTTGGAGAGGAGGTAATGCTTTCGCCGCGGTGTCTGTTTGATTTTGTTTGTTTGTTTATGAACAACTTCCTGGCCAGAATTCTACTCAGAGTAGTGAAACTTTTAAGGATTAATTGCCGAGACGTGGAAGTATTCAATTTCGAAATTCCTAGGTCAAAGGTCAAGGTCAAGGTTGAGCAACAGGTGGCCCGAATTGACACTAACCTCGAGAAATAAGCTGTTGCGGTTGAGGTATGCTCTCTACTGAGTGCCTCTCTATTTCAGAGAGAATGCGAATGAATATTTTTGTAGCTCACTTTCGTCTTATAATTTCTTCTCATCAAGACCTCGTTTTTCTCGCAATGTTTCCTTTAACCTTAATCGTTTCCCCTTTTCTTTCCAGCTCCTCAAGATATTTCTAAAGTATTGTTTAAAAATCATTAGGTTTTTAATTCATCGGTCAACAATTGTTATAGTACATTGCTCGCAGATATGAGAATATTCGCTCACAATACTGACCATCCTCTACATTCAGATCTTCCCGGACAGTTCTATCCTGTTCGTAATACTAGGCATGCAGTTAATTCTAATAGTCAGGCCTCCTCCATCATGAGGCTCAATACTACACAGTACACTAGAAGTTTTATTCCAGATGTGATCAGGTTGTGGAATGATCTTCCTAATCGAATAGTTGAATCGGTAGAACTTAAAAACTTCAATCTTGCAACAAATATTTCTATGTTGAACAGGCTGACATAAGTATCTTTCTATAGTTTACATATGAAAGGTCTATTTTAATGTTGTTACTGTTTTTAAAGTAATTAATTTTAATTGCTCGATTATTTCTCATATACTTTATTTTACTATTTCCTTTCCTCACTGGGCTACTTTCCCTGTTGGAGCCCTTGGGCTTATAGCATCTTGCTTTTCTAACAAGGGGTGTAGCTAAGCTAGCAATAATAATAATAATAATAATAATAATAATAATAATAATAATAATAATGACTTGGAAAAGATATACAAGACTATAATAATTACGGAGCTGAGACTCACCAATTAATTCCCATAACGAAACAGTTGATTATAATGGTAGAATCGTGAATATCAGTCCATACTAATGCAATAGAGCTATGCTCAACTTATTGTAGTAGCAGCCTCTTACTCTATCACACTTTGCTTTTAATTCTATTTTGAGGAATGAATGGCATTTACTTTCATCAATCCGGGCGATGAATCGTTGGCAAATAGGTTTTATTGGCATTCTCTTGTAATAAAAAGTACAACAATTATATATATATATATATATATATATATATATATATATATATATATAATTATATATATATATATATATATATATATATATATATATAATTTATATATATATATATATATATATATATATATAATTATATATATATATATATATATATATATATATATATATATATATACGACTTACAATAGCACTATATTTGTTATCATAACAGAAATTCTAAAAAATGCGACTTTCGTCGTCACTAAATCCTAAAGGCAAATATGAAAAATAAAAATCTTTCCTGGTGTAAATAGAAAAATGTAACTGTAAGAAAAACAAAAAATCACAGATGAAAAAATCATATATGCATTTTTTCCTTATGCTTGTTTAAAAAGATCAAACGGAGAATTCCAACTACCAATACAAATATACAAATCCATTCACGTACATACAAACATCACTCCTCTTCATCAATATTCCTCAATGATACTTACGTTCAGCAGACCATCAACGTTGCCGAAAAATCCATCAACGCCGCCGTAGTCGTGCAACATACAAAATATGAAAGGCTGTCCGAAGTAGGACTCCAGCCGCGAATACTGAGGGGCCATTTCGGAGGCCAAGTCGAGCACCAGCATTCTCCCCTGCAATAGAATGGAGAGGAAGCTCATTAGGGCCGAGTGGAACGATCGCGAAGAGCGAGGGACATGGAATTCTGCTGCTCGTAAATTTTGCGACTAGATTTAGTGGGGAAACTGAATGTGGGGGAAATTATATAGGTTTCCCCAGTTCTGGATACATTACTTTATATCTATATATGGCCGGATTCTAAGAGATATCTATAATAATAATTTTTATAACTTTAATAAAAACAATTTTAATAATAATAATAATAATAATAATAATAATAATAATTACCGATACTGAGCGGGTGGAAGGGAACCCCAGTTTAATAAGGAACTGGAGAATTACGACAACGCCAAACATTCTTAAATTTATTTCCATCACCAAATAACAACGTTTCAAACATCTGTGTGTTCATAATCTTGTTTCTGGGTAAAACAAAGTAAAACAACAAAGAGCAAGCTGTACATAAATATTGTAAACAAACAAATAAATTCTAAGTTAGAATGGGAAAAGGCATAATTAGGCAATCTTCAAAGGAAAACTAGAAATTTCTTGATTAAGTTGTGGCTTATTAGATTTTATAAGCCACAACTTAATCAAGAAATTTCTAGTTTTCCTTTGAAGATTGCCTAATTATGCCTTTTCCCATTCTAACTTAGAATTTATTTGTTTGTTTACAATATTTATGTACAGCTTGCTCTTTGTTGTTTTACTTTGTTTTACCCAGAAACAAGATTATGAACACACAGATGTTTGAAACGTTGTTATTTGGTGATGGAAATAAATTTAAGAATGTTTGGCGTTGTCGTAATTCTCCAGTTCCTTAATAGTAATAATAATAATAATAATAATAATAATAATAATAATAATAATAATAATAATAATAATAATAATAATAATAAATAAATAAATAATTTTAATGATTGGTTCACACCGTAAAGCATTCTTTACTAGATGTTCATGCACTGTACATGCACAAGTTACAAATGGGCAGCAACATTACAAATTGACATATCAAAGAATATTGTTAATGTTTTTAAATCTTTATCTCAACCTTCAACAATTAAAATTATTATTATTATTATCATTATCATTATCATTAAAATTATTAAAATTATTATCTAAGTGTTCGTGAATCTTTAAGGTATTGATGAGTAATTAGCCATCTGAATCTTAATAATTTGTGAAATTATCACTACGAGAAATGAAGTGGTTATATAATGAATGTTGTCTTCATGAGCAATTGTTGACCTACAACAGAACAAAAAAATATATGATGTACAGTATATTTGGTTGCTAGAAAACTCTATTAATTTTTCCTTCATTGGTTTACACTTTCTTATCTGATAAATAGTAAAACAAAAATATAATTTCACAAATTCCATGGAGAGAGTTGTCGTTTTAATTATACAAATTAATATATAACAATGCTCTATTTAGATATATTCCATAAACAAGGCAATTACACAAGTTTCATAAAATTAAAATATATAAATTTCATTAAAAAATACATATATTACATGAGGATAAAATCCCACTAAATGCCATAAAGAAAGAATTGAACAGACCTCATGGGGCTAAAATTTCACTAATTTCATTGGGGAAAAATTCACAATTTTCGTAAAAGTTCAGATCACAAAGGGAAACATTTATATAAAAAAAAAATTAATAAAAACTGCGCAAACATTACGATGATGATGATAAACTTACACAATATTCATTAAGAAAATTGAATAGTTTCATTTATAAGAGATTGGACAAATATACTACACTAATTTTGCTTTTGCTTTAATTTCTCTTGAGACAGTTTTGTAGTGGTAGATAATGTATACATTGACGGAATGAGAGAATTACACACATTTTGGGAGTAAAGAATCATACGGATATTTTTAAAGAGATACAGTATTTACATAAATCCCATAATGAAATAATTCAAGATCACATAAGTAAAATCTATGTGGTCTGATCTTTTGACTATTTTATATTAAGTACCGTAACATCTGACACAAAATAAAATATGTTGGATTCAATTATCGGCAATAACTACATGGGATTTACTGATCTTCAAAATTAATATATGAAAGAAATTATATTATTAGAATTATCTAAAAGTCTATGAAAGTAAAATATGCTGTTCTTAATTCATGGAAAAATATTAATGAACACTCGTTATGCAGCAATTAGAATAATCGTTTACATACTTTATAGTCGATGTCTGTAGAAAACGAGATGAAAATTTTGATGAGACATCGTTGACCAAATTAAAATTCTAAAAATTATTGTTGAGGCTCACATGATTACTTCCTGATGAAAAATCGATTCATCCACAGTTAAATTTACTAACTTTCTTGAATGGCATATTAAATCCAGTTTTCTGATTATCTTTCATTTCTATTAACGTAGATTCAAAAGTTTACTGTAATTAAAAATTGCAAATATGGTATTTCCATATAAAGGTAACATTTGTATTAATTACAAGAACGTGTCATGGTGATGATATTGATGTAAAGTGAATATAAGAGACATTGCTTACGATTATCTTTCAATTTTGTATGGTCAAATTCATTTGTTAGTTTGTATAGCCCTTTTGGTAATTCCACAGGCACCTAAAATACACTCTGGCACACTACACTATCTCATTTCTCTTACTCTTGTTATTTTTTAAAGATTTTATAGTTTACATAGGAGTTACTGATTTTAATGTTGCTACTGTTCTCAAAGTATTTTATTTTTCCTTTTTTTCCTTTCCTCACCGAGTTATTTTCCCTGTTGGAACCCTTACGCTTATAGCATCTTACATTTCCAGGTAGGGTTGTAGCTTGGCAAGTAATAATAATAATAAGCATTCAGGTTAAACACGACCTTCAATTACGAGTATAAAAGTGCGATTCGTCAATTTCTAGCCGTATATTGTGAGTACTAGTTCTCAAAAGAATCAATCAGAAGACTTACGTCTATCTAGGTGGAACATGCTTTCAGGGAACAATCCATACTTTTACATGGAAATTCGCTAAATTCACACGTTGTACCTATGGACTTAAGCAAGCATGCAAACTAAAAAACCTATGGTTATACTTATGCATGCATGCAGGAAGATATCTACAAACAGTGAAGATGCACCCATACGAACACTTGCACTTAGACATTTGTAAAGCACAAGAAATGTTTCCAATTTGCTTACCATCCAAAGTCACCATATCACCAGGTTGCTTCAAGTTCGTGCAGCTGTCTTAGGCTCCTCTAGCGTGATGATTAATTAATTCGAATTCAGTAACATTCATTTTTGAAGCAGGTGTACACTCCCGTCAACTCTATCACCTATCATACTTCTAAACAACAATTAAATGACATTTTCATTTATTAACGTACTCTTGCTAACATGAATTCAGCGTAGGATTTAAAGACCGCTCGTTTGCTTTTTCATAAAGTAATCAAACCCATGTTGATAAAGCGCAACAGTATTAAGGAATGAAATATATCCTTTTAGGTGGCAAGTACTAATTAATTAATGAATAAACTATCGCAACTGATGATCAGCAATGAAAAAAAATAACAAAAATATTCTGCATGGCAGCTAATGTCCTTAAAAAGTAACAAGCTATGAAGAGAAGATATAATGATAAAAAAAATCTCCAGCTAGCCCAGCTTCTTTCACAAAATATCAATAAAAAATGTTGATAACTGTGAACAGCTTTCGCAAAAATAAAACAAGGAATAAAAAGAAACTTTAGCTCCTGGCTCATTCAGCTTCCCTTTCTGTGAGAGTTTCTGTGCTACATAACTCAAAGGTACCGAAACCTCTTTGACAGATTCTGTGTTATATAGCTTAAAGGTAACGAAATATCTTTAATGAGTACGTCCCATGTGAAGTAAGCTACTTGTGATGGGCACTAACGTTACCGATGCCTTTCTGTGAGAGAGTTTCTATGTTACATAGCTTAAAGGTACCGAAACATCCTTATCAATTACGTCCCATGCGAAGTAGGCTACTTACTAAGGGCACTAACGTTACCAACGCCTTTTTGAGATAGAGTTTCTGTGTGACATAGCTTAAAGGTGTGTTACATAGCTTAAAGGTAACGAAATATCTTTATCGAGTAAGTCCCATGTGAAGTAAGCTACTTATGATGGGAACTGATGTTACCGACCCTTTCTGTGAGAGAGTTTCTGTGTTACATAGCTTAAATATCAATTACATCACCTTTGTGAAGTAGGCTACTTACGATTGGCACCGACGTTAGCGACGCCTTTCTGTGAGAGTTTCTGTGTTACATAGCCTAAAGGTACCAAAACATCTTTATCGATTACGTCCCCTATGTGATATAAGCTATTTACAATGGGCACTGACGTTACCGACGCCTTTCTGTGAGAGAATTTATGTTTTACATAGCTTAAATGTACCGAAACATTTATCAATTAACGTCCCCTATGTAAAGTAGGCTACTTACGATGAGCACTGACGTTACAGACGATTTTCTGTGAGATTTTCTGTGCTATATAGCTTAAAGGTACCTAGTCATCTTTATCGATTAACGTTCCGTGAGAAGAATGCTACTTACGATGGGCACTGATGTTACCAAAGCCTTTCTTTGAGAGTGTTTTTGTGTCACATAGCTTAAAGGTACCGTAACATCTTCATTGATTATGTCCCTAATGTGAAGTAGGCTACTAATGATGGGCACTGACGTTACCAACGCCTTTCTGTGAGATTTTCTGTGTTACATAGCTTAAAGGTACTAAAACATCTTTATCGATTACATCCCCTAAGTGAAGTAGGCTAATTACGATGGGCACCGACGTTACCAATGCTTTTCTGTGACAGTTTCTGTTACATAGCTTAAAGGTACCGAAACTTCTTTATCGATTGCGTCCCCATTGTGAAGTAGGCTACTTATGATGGGCTCTGTTCCACCAATGTCTTGTGAGAGTTTGTGTGTTAGGCTATATAGCTTAAAGGTACCGAAACATCTTTATCAATTACATTCCCTAAGTGAAGTAGGCTAATTACAAAGGGCACTGACATCATCAACGCCTTTCTGTGAGTGTTTTCGTTTTACATAGCTAAAAGGTACCAAAACATCTTTATCAATTATGTCCCCTATGTGACGTAGGGTATTTATGATGGGCACTGACGTCACCAACGTCTTTCTGTGAGAGTGTTTCTGTGTTACATAGCTTAAAGATACTGAAACCTCTTAATCGAATACGTCCCCCATGTGAAGTAGGCTACTTACGAAGGGCACTGACATTACCAACTCCTTTCTGTGAAAGAGTTTCTGTGCTACATAGCTTAAATATCAATTACGTACCCTATGTGAAGTAGGCTACTTATGATTGGCACTGACGTTACCGACGCCTTTCTGTGAGTGTTTCTGTTTTACATAGCTTAAAGATACTGAAACCTCTTAATCGATTACGTCCCCCACGTGAAGTAGGCTACTTACGAAGGGCACTGACATTACCGACTCCTTTCTGTGAAAGAGTTTCTAAGTTATATAGATTAAAGGTACCGAAACCTCTTTATTGATTACGTCCCGTGCGAAGTAGGCTACTTACGATGGGCACTGACGTCACTAACGCCTTTCTGTGAGAGAGTTTCTGTGTTACACAGCTTAAAGGCACCAAAGCATCTTCATTGATTACGTCCCCTATATGAAGAAGGCTACTTAACAATGGGCACTGACGTCACCAACCCTTTTATGTGAGTGTTTCTGTTACATAGCTTAAAGGTACCATAACATTTTTATCGATTACTGACATTACAAACGCCCTTCTGTGAGAGTTTCTGTTACATAGCTTAAAGGTACCAAAACATTTTTATCGATTACATCCCCTACGTGAAGTGGGCTACTTATGATGGGCACTGACGTCACCAACACTTTCAAGTGTTTCTGCTACATAGCTTAAAGGTACCGTAATCTCTTTATCGATTACGTCCCATGCGAAACGGGCTACTTACGATGGGCAATGACGTCACCAACCCCTTTCTGTGAGTATTACTGTTACATAGCTTAAAGGTACCAAAACATATTCATCGATTACATCCCCTATGTGAAGTAGGCTACTTACGATGGGCACTGACGTTACCGACGCCTTTCTGTGAGAGATTTTCTGTGTTACATAGCTTAAAGTTACCGAAACATCTTTATCGATTATGTCCCCTATGTGAAGTAGGCTACTTACGATGGGCACTGACGTTACCGACTCCTTTCTGTGAGAGTATGTGTTACATAGCTTAAAGGTACCGAAACACTTTTATTGATTACGTCCCCTATGAGAAGTAAGCTACTTAATAAGGGCACGACATTATCAATCCCTTTCTGTGAGTATTTGTTACGTAGGTTAAAGGTACCGAAACCTATTTATTGATTACGTCCCCTATGTGAAGTAGGCTACTTACGATGGGGACTGACGTCACCAACCCCTTCCATTGAGTTTTTCTGTTACATTGCTTGTAGGTACCGAAACATCTTTATCAATTACCTCCCCTATGTAAAGTAGGGTACTTACGATAGGCACCGACGTCACCAACGCCTTCGCTTGTGGTTTTTTCCAGAATGAAGCTGCGTTGTAGAAGAGCCATCCTTGCATCACCCTGAAGAGATGCCATGTAGGGTTTTCATTAACATAACTAATAGCTAAATTTACGTCTACATTAAGGCATATTTTTAATATAAGTATCAGGCTCAAGACAAAATGCGAGATGGAAAAATGGTAGATTTGAGGGTAATATAAACAGGTGGTAAGTTAAAGCATATCCATTTTAACCGCGATGTTTTAGACCTTTACAAGGGATTTAATGTTTAAGTTATAAGTGAAATAAAAAAAAAATCAAATAAATATACGTTGCATTACCGGAAATGTCCAGTAAGTATTATGTCAGTACGAAGAAAGGAATTAAATTTGAAGCTTATCAATATATATTTATATATATACATATATATATAAATATATATATATTCATATATATATATATATATATATATATATATATATATATATATTCATATATATATAAATATATATATATTCATATATATATATATATATATATATATATATATATATATATATATATATATTCATATATATATAAATATATATATATATATATATATATATATATATATATATACACACACATATATATATATATATATATATATATATATATATATAAAATGAAGAATATCAAAAAAAGAATGAACCTTATATTTCGCCTGCCTCTGATTTACAAAAATCCAAATGATGTAAGGTGTAGATGAAAAAATAAATAATGTATAATAGGTGGAGTTGTTAATTGAAATCTTGTATTTTAATATTAATACGAAAAAAATAATGTGAACATTATCAAAACTTCATAATTTTGTTGTTCAGTAGAGAAAAAAAACTGTCATCCAGAAGACTCTTTAGGTATGGTAAGCAGCTCTTCTAGGAGGACGAAACTCCAAAATCAAACCATTGTTCTCTATTCTTAGGCAGTGCCATAGCCTCTGTACCAGGTTCTTCACTGTCTTGGGTTGCAGTTCTCTTGCTTGAGGGTACACTCGGGCACACTATCTAATTTATCTTCCTCTTGTTTTGTAAAAGTTTTCATAGTTAATAATGTTAACTGTTCTTAAAATATTTTATTTTTCCTTGATTCCTTTCCTCACTGGGCTATTTTTCCTGCTGGAGCCCATGGGCTTATAGCATCCTGCTTTTCCCCCTAGGGTTGTAGCTTAGCAAGTAATAATAATAATAACAACTACAACAGCAACAGCAACAACAACAACAACAACAATAATAATAATAATACATTGTGCACAAATACTCGAAATTACACTTGTGCAATGTCAAAGAATGACTCAAACTCGCAAGCTTTTATTTATTAATATTCCTTTTAGCCATTCAGAAGCAAATTCTCTAGATTATGATGTC